>NW_005355164.1:229120-244493 GCF_000412655.1 Myotis brandtii | reverse complement strand
AGGGCCATGGCTGGCAGAGCCCTGCCCAGCCCAGCGTCGGGAAGTTCGGGGCTGAAGCTTCGGAGGAGCAGCCTGTTCCGTTTGTTCTGCCTGTGGGCGTGCGCTCAAGTGACCAGAACTACCCCCGAACCTGCAGGATGTGTTTCTATGGCGTTTACATTGGTACCTTAGATCCCTTCTCCTACCCCAGGCGCTTCCCTGGAGTCTTCATCCTGTTCGATGAGAACCACTTGGGGTTCATCGATCTGGAGATGAAAAACTTAATCCTGTTTGGCAGAGTCCAGAACACCTTCCAGAATGTGGAGGCACCATCTCCGCAGGACTTCCTGGAGATGCTCTCGAAAATCAAATAAATATCAAAATATAAGTCTTTATTTTACTATGGTTGCAAATATCAAAAAATCCTATATATGACACGGCACCAGGGTTAAGTTAGGGTTTTCCAAAATGCTGGCACGCCGAGCTCAAAAGATTCGCCATCACTGGTGTAGGGGGACCCAAAAAAGCTCAGATATATTTCTTCTCCCAGCAGGAACCTCTCTTCCCAGGTGTGTGGACCTGATATTGAGAGTTCTGTCCCCATTCCCCGCTTCCCAACCCGTCCTACTCTGTATTGAGGAGGAGGAGGGGAACGGAAGGAAGAAGTAAAGCAATAAAAAGGGTCAAGGAGAAGAGCCCTTCAATGTACATAGGTGCCAAAGACTTCTGTTGGGAAGTTCTCTGTCCCGCCACCTAGGAATGAACAAAGCTCAGTTGGAGTCTTGAGTCAGAGGTGTCCCCCGAGGAAGACGAGCTGGAGCTGCTGGCATCTTCATCGCTACTGCTGGAGTCTGAGGAGCTGCTGCTTTCTGCCTTTCCCCCATGTTCCTTCTTTTCTTCAGATCCCCGTGAGGAATGAGAACAGTCCCCATTTGTCTCTGAAGACGCCTTCCCAGGAGCCTGTGGCCCCTGCTGTTTAAAATAGCCCACAGCCTTAGTGCCAAAGCACTAGCTATGCTTTATGGAGATAATGTATCTGTTAAATAAGCTTCCTTAAGGAATGAGCTCTATTGCTATTGGCGATGAATTCAATGTTAATAAATAAACAATATATATTAACTGGAATGTCTTTAAATAGAAACACACATAGAGCAGGATGATGTACTGACTGATGGATGGGTAATCTGTGGCCGGGGGCTGGAGGGAGACTGGCTCTGCCTTTTGGCCAAGGATGGTGTTTTTGTGCTTGCTGGTGCATGGAGTGTTTGTGCTATATTGTGGAACATGAGGGGAATTTGCTGTAGGCATGTAGTATCTGTCATTTTAGTCAGAAAGTAATTTGTTTTTAGAATGCAATGAAAAATCTATACTTACAGATAATAAAAGTAATAGATTATGCAATAGAAATATGAAAAAAAAGAATTCAAAGTAACGTATACATTGATTAAAATAAAATTGACTCCAAGAGGGATCTGAGTTTCCATTGCCACCTGGCAGCAACATGGCAGAAAAAGGTGGAGTGAAGAAATGCTAGTTGGCACTGTACCCGCCTGTCCCTGGTGTGGAGCTGAAATGACGCCTTCACCCAGTGGCAACAAGGCCATGGAGCTGGTTCTCCATTTTCACTGGGGTGGTAGCAACAGAGCCCCAAAGCGAGCTGAGCATACACTCCACCTGGACCTGCACGCTACACCCAAATAGGTGAGTGCTTGTTAAAAAGAACAAAGACCCACAGTCTCACGCCAGAATACCCAAACTGTCCAGGAAACAATAGAAAATTACATATCATCCCAAGAACCACGGCAATCACAAGTTGAATGAGAAAAGACAATCATGCCAACAAGATTACTCAGATGTTGGAATTATCTGATAAGGATTTTAAAAGCAGCCATTGTACAAAATGCTTCAATGGGCCATTATGAACACTAATACCTATTAGTAAAGCTAAAATGTAAAAGATTGACATTCCCAAGTGTGGGTGAGAATATATAGGAACTAGAAGTCCTATCCAGTGATGGTGGGAATATAAAATGATACAGTTAGTTTGGAGAACGGTTTGGCAGTTTCTTAACAAGTTAATCATATGTATTCACCTGCCATCTGATCTAGCCATCTCACATTAAGGCAGCGGTTCTCAACCTTTGGGGGTCGAACGAGCCTTTCACAGGGGTCGCCTAAGACCATCGGAAAACACATATATAATTACATATTGTTTTTGTGATTAATCACTATGCTTTAATTATGTTCAATTTGTAACAATGAAATTGGGGGTCACCACAACATGAGGAACTGTATTAAAGGGTCGCGGCATTAGGAAGGTTGAGAACCACTGCATTAAGGTATTATTTACTCAAGAGAAATGAAAGCATATCCCCATATAAAGACTTGTGCACAGCCTTTGCTGGTTTGGCTCAGTGGAAAGAGTGACGACGGCCTGCGGACTGAAGGGTCCGTGGTTCGATTCCAGTCAAGGGCACATGCCCGGGTTGTGGGCTTGATCCCCTGTAGGGGGCATGCAGGACGCATCCAATCAATGATTCTCTCTCATCATTGGCATTTCTATCTCTCTCCCTCTCCCTCTCTGAAATAATAATAATAAAAAAGGCTTGTGCTCAAATATTCATAACCATTTTTACTTGTAATAGCTAAAAATTGGAAACAATCCAAACGTCCATTAACAGATGAATGGATAAACAAATAATGGTATATGCATATAATGGAATACTTCATAGCACTAAATAAGGAACAAACCATTGCCACACTCAGAAATGTGGATCAATCTCAAAATTAATTATGTTGTATGAAAGGAGCCACACACAAAAAAGGGTACACATTGTATGGCTCTACTTAAATAAAGTTCTAGCAAATGCAAATTAAGCTGAAAAGTCAGAAAGCAGATGTGTGGTTGCCTGGGGAAGAGGAAGGGTAGAAGGCAAGGATTAGCAAGGGCCACCAGAAAAGTTTTCTGCCACGTGGATATGTTAATTATCTTTTTTGCGGAGGTTGTTTTCCAGGTGTACATATATGTTATAACTTATTAAATGGTACACTTTAAATATATTCTATTTGTGACTTGTCAATTACACCTCAATGTTTAAAATAAAGAACCTCAAATTAGTTCTAGTGACTGAGGATGACAATATGGCAAATTTCTAAACTTTTTAAAAATGTCTAAACTTCTAGGAAGACAAGAATGCATCTGAACTACCTGAAATCAGAGATAATATGCTTAGGTGGACTGTCCTCAAAAAACACGGTAAGCAGGAGCCACAACTAGTCTGTTGCTAACTTTACAATTGAGCTCACAGAGAATATGACCACTGAATAGTGGGCCCAGTCCAGCTGTCATTCAGGCTAGCTTTTCGGTTCTACCTTCCCACTCCTCAGATATCTTCGAGACTTGTAGTAACTTCGTATTAGGTACTGGCTGCTTGGATATAATTTTATTTAAAATAACTGATAGAGATGTTGTGTTTGTTTTTCTTTTCGAAGTGGGAGGTTATTCACACATCCTGTGACAATTTTCTGTTCTCCATTCATCTTGACTATTTAGAGAAACGCTGCACATGGAAGATTTGGGATTGTGTTAATTTAACTCGGGAGAGGCGGAGGAAACAACATACATTCCACAGAAGTCACTTGGGTTTTAGGTAATAGGAGAACCACAGCTTTACCAGGAGTCCTACCCTGTCCCCACAGGGCCACTCACAGGGCACGGTGTCACGCAGATACTCCCACCACTGCCGAAGCGTGGAGTCCCCCATCATGTGGACGACGTGACCAGCCAGGCAGCCCAGGATGCTGTTAACAGTGGGAAAGGAGCGGCTGGAGCAGGACAGTGAGTGCCACACGTGCCCGTGGTAGAAGCCAGAGGGCTTTGCGGTAGGGAGCCCAGGACTGCACGGGGGTCGAGAGGGTAGGGCTATAGAAAAGGAAAAACCAGAACACAACTAACATTTATTATTATAAAATTCTGGGCTCTCTTCTATGTGCTTTACGTACATCATTTCATTTACTTTTTTGCAAAAGTCCATGAAGTACTATTCACGAAGGCCCTGAATTGTTAAGCAATTTACCCATGGTCAAGAATAGTGACTGGCAGAGATAGACTTTTACCCAAGAAGTCTGACTTTACAGCACAGATTGCTAACCATTATGCATACTGCCCTGGCAGGAGGACTGGGGCTCAACTCCCAGTCAAGGACTAAAACCCCCTACGTCTATTCCCCACCCCACACCTGCCCGGTCCCCAGCAAATGCCAGCCCCACTCACCCAGGCTGCTGTTTCCTGGGGCTGCCCTTCTGATTTGGATTGGAGAAATGCCCCGAGGGAGCACCTTGTCTGTCACTTGCCTGGAGAAACACCAAGAGTGAGCATTGAGGGGGCTGAGCAGGTGAAAACTGGAATCCAGCATAGGGATATGATGGTTGACTTATAATTTCTACTCTGCCTAAGTCCTAAAAGAGTTTGAGGTAGCTACAATACAATGAGCACTTTTGTAATGAAGCAATTACAATCAGGAATCAGAAAAAAGTGATGGAAGAAAGAGAAAATCTTATCAGGAACCTGGACTTTCTGCAATCAACCTACCCATGAGCTCTCAGGTTACTAACAGGCCAGGCAATAAAAGAGCATCCACGCTGGATCATGTAGCTCTTCTCTGATAAAGAAGGGTACACAAGCCAGGAGAAAGAAACTCTCTCTTCCTAGCACTACATTCTGGAAGGAACATGAGCAGAATAATTTTTGTTACAAAAAACTCAGGCAGTGGAGATCATAATCCCTCACTACTTAAGTGTGGGCTGTACCTAGCGTTGCCCAAAGGGCACAGTGTGGAAGGAGAGGGTGTGGGAGAGTAGTTTTGTGGTGGAGAAACACTGCCCAGCCAGGTTAAAATCAACACTCATAAATCACGTTGGTAGCATGTACACTTGATATAATGTGATGAAAATGTAACCTGATCTCTGTGACCTTCTTCCTCAAAACCATAACCCACCTCTAATCATAAGAATAACATCAGACAAATTGCAACAGAGAGGAATACTACAATATAATTAACCGGTACTCCTCAAAACTGTCCAAGTCATAAAAAATAAGGAAAGTATAAGAATCTGTCACAACCGAGGACCTTGATGACTAAATGTAATGCAGAATTCTGGATGGGATTCTGGAACAGAAAAAGGACATTAGATTAAAATAGCAATGTTTTCCCTGGCCGGTTTGGCTCAGTGGATAGAGCGTCGGCCTGTGGACCCAAGGGTCCCAGGTTCGATTCCAGTCAAGGGCACATGCCTGGGTCGCAGGCTCGAACCCCACTAGGGGATGTGCAGGAGGCGGCTGATCCATGATTCTCTTTCATTGATGATGTTTCTATCTCCCTCCCTCCTTCTCCCTTCCTTTCTGAAATCAATAAAAAATATATTTAAAAAATAAAATAAAATAGCAATGTTTAACCTTCTTTCATCTCATGACAGACACAAATTAATTACTACAATTCTGTGACACACCAAAAAATGCAATTTTAATTTTGATTCATTCACGCCGGACAGCTATTGTTATGTTGGCTGTTATTTTTTGTTTGTTTGTTTGACAGTCTAAGGGAAAAAAGGTCAGCACCCCTGACTAGTCAGGTATTGTATGTTTTAAAAATTATTGCAGCTCACCATTGAAAAGTCACTGGGTTAAAACTAAAGAAACCTAAATAGACTATGGACTTAATAATAATGTATCGATATTGGTTCAAGGATTGCAACAAACATACCACACTAATATAAAATGTTAATAATAGGAGAAATTATGGGGGAAAGCAGATAGGGGAATCTCTGTACTATCTGCTCTATTTCTTTGTAAATCTAAAACAGTTATAATTCATAAAGTTTAGTAGTAAAAAAATTCCACAGAGAAACAAAAGTATTTGTCTACAAAAGTCTTATGCCCCAATATTAACAGCAGTTTGATTCATAATTGCTAAAAGTGGAAACAACCCAAATGTTCAAGAGGTGAATGGATAAATAAACTGTAGTATATCTGTACAATGGAACACCGTTCATCAATAAAAAAGAGAAAATTACTGATATGCAACAACATGGATGAATCTCAAAAGCATGTTACTGAGTGAAAGAAGCCAGATACAAGAGTACAAACTGTATGGTTACATTTTTATGCAATTCTAGAAAAGGCAAAACTAATACCTGCTTTCAGAAAGCAAATCAGTGCTTGCCTGGGGCTGGAGGTGGATGAGGAAAATTGACTGTAAAGGGACACAGGGAATCTTTAGAGGTGGTGGAAATGTGCTATTTCTTGATTGTGGTGACAGTTAATGGGTATACACATTTATTAAAACTCAGTAGATAGAGTGTAGGATGCAGGCTCCTCCCTTGACCGGGGCCCTGGTCGGGGCTTATGCAGGAGGTAATCAATCGATGTGTTTCTCTCACATCAATATTTATCTCTGTCTTTCCCCCTCTCTTCCACTCTCTTTAAAAATCAATGGAAAAATATCCTTGGTTGAGGATTAAAAACAGAACAAAACAAAAAATCTCATTGACCTGCACATTTCAAACAAGACTATTTCATTGTATATAAATTATACTGTAATAAAGCAGATTAAAGTTTTTAAAAAATTTCATCAAAACAAAAACTCAGACAATCCTATATAATAAAGAGCTAATATGCAAATGGTCATCACAACCTCGCACCCTTGTGCCGGAACTGCTCAGCCACTTAACACTGGAGAGAGAGGAATGGGGACCAGCCAGGCTGCGGCCCGGGAGAGGGACAAGCCGCCTGCCCTGCTGTCCTGGGCACCTGCAGCTGCGGGTCAGGCGAAGCCACCCGCCCACGGTCCTCTGTGGCTGCAGCCGGCCCGGGCGAAGCTGGCCTGGGTCCTGGGTGCCTGCGACTAGCTGGTGGAGGGAATCCTGGGTCCCAGGTGCAGGGCAAGGCAGAGACAGTTAGCGATCAGGCCACCCGCCCACGGTCCTCTGTGGCTGCAGCCGGCCCGGGCGAAGCTGGCCTGGGTCCTGGGTGCCTGCGACTAGCTGGTGGAGGGAATCCTGGGTCCCAGGTGCAGGGCAAGGCAGAGACAGTTAGGGGCGATCAGGCAGGCAGAGGTGGTTAGAGGCGATCAGGCAGGCAGGCAGAGGGGTTAGGGATATAATCAGGCAGGCAGGCAGGCAGGCAAGCAGTTAGGAGCCAGCGGTCCCGGATTTCGAGAGGCAGTCCGACATACCCCGAGGGGTCCCGGCCAGACTGGGGGGACTTCCCCCCCTCCTGGTGCACGAAATTCATGCACTGGGCCTCTAGTAGGAATATAAGTTGCTGAGGAGGCAATAATGAAATAACTAGCTATTAAATAAGAGTAAATATTTGAGTGTATGAACTGCTGTCTTTAGAACTGATGGACGACAGTTCCAGTGAGGCTGGAAATGCTATTGGGCAATCTTTTTGTGTGTTTCCACCATTCCTCAAGTGTAGGACATTTGAGATTGGGAGAGGCATCTTTCTTACCTCATCTTTCTTCCTTCACTTCCCAGGCCCGGGAGAGAGGGATGGGGCAGCACCTCCTAATCAACAGGAGCTTTCTTAACATTCACTTCTTTATCAGGAAATATGTCAATCTCTGCACCCATCCTCACTGCCTGCTCTCTATACTCAGCAGATGTGACACATCTATCTCCTACTGCTACCTCCTTCTGCATCTTTTAGATTGTGCCCCCTTTTTTCTCTCTCAGAATATAAACATAATCACATCTGCTCCACTGAATAAACTGCCTCTTCCATGACCTCTTCCTATAGCTATAACTCTGTCAGGTTCCTTTCCTTCATAGGACAACTTCTTGAACGACTCATCTGCACATTTTAAAATTTACTTTTTTGTGTACCCAACATCCAGCTCTACAGGATCTTAACGTTTTGCCAGGTTTGAATTAGATCTTTCTTTAGAAATGAATAGATCAACAGATAAAATTAAAAATAATGTTAAAACTAAATGTTGGGGAGGGTGCAGAGAAACTGGACCTCTCAGACATTGCTGATGGGAATGTAAATGGTAAGGCCACTCTGGACAATAATTTGGTAGTTTCTTATAAAACTAAATGTCCACTAATTGTACAACCCAGCAATCACATACAGGCAGCTATTCCAGAGAAATGAATAAAAACCTATGTATGAATATTATTATTATTATTTGTGCCTTTTATTATATCTTAATGTTTTCCTGACCCAAAATAAAAACAATATTTTCTTTTTGAAGTTTTCCTTTTTTTTTTTTTTTACATTTAGGTCTTTAATTTTCCTAAACATTGAATTTTATGTATATACTCTAGAGTTCAGATCGAATTATATTCTTTTCTATTTATTTACTATTCAACATATTCTCCATTGGTTTGAATACCTATTATGTTTAGGTAAAGTTAGTTATCTTCATGGATTTAGTCTATTTTATGATTTATTTAACTGTGCCTAAACAAATGAAACTGTGCCACATTTCATGTCAAGAGACCTACCTACAATTATTTCACACAAAATATTGAAATATAAAGAGAAGAAAAATATATACTATGAAAACACTAAACAAATGAGAGTTGTTATAATATTCATAGTGTCAAAATTAGAACTTAAGACAAAAAGCAAGAAAGTAACATGAGTAATTTACCATTAACATAAGACAATCACAAAGTTGAATATACTTAACAACATGACCTTGAAAAGTATAGATTGAAAACAGCCTGAATCACAAAGAGAAATAGTCACATCTACAAACACAGTATGATACACTTATGTCTAAGCTAATAGATTGAGCACTCAGAAAAATTAGTGAAGATATACATGTTTGGAATAAAAATGTCAACAATCTAAATCAAATAGGTTCAGAATTCCATTCTGAAGAAATAGAGAATACAAATTATTTTATTTATTTTTAAAAATATATTTGTATTGATTTCAGAGAGGAAGGAAGAGGGAGAGAGAGATAGTAACATCAATGATGAGAGAAAACCATTGATCGGCCACCTCCTGCCTCCCACAACCTAGGCATGTGCCCTGACCGGGAATTGAACTGCAGCCTCCTGGCTCATAGGTCGATGCCCAATCACTGAGCCACACTGGCTGAGCGAGAATACGAACTATTTTTTAAGAAAATATAGCCCTAACCGGTTTGGCTCAGTGGATAGAGCATCGGCCTATGGACTGAAGGGTCCCAGGTTCGATTCCGGTCAAGGGCATGTACCTTGGTTGCGGGCACATCCCCAGTAGGAGGTGTACAGGAGGCAGCTGATGGATGTTTCTCTCTCATTGATGTTCCTATCTCTCTATCCCTTTCCCTTCCTCTCTGTAAAAAAATCAATAAAAAATGTTTAAAAAAAAAGAAAGAAAATATAGAACACTAACAAAAACTTAGTCATTTACTGGGTCACAAATAAAATTTCAACAAATTTCAAAGAATTAATATCAGAAACCGTATTTCTAGTCATAATGCAAGTAAATTAAGAAAAAGATATTAAGATAGCCACCTCCCTACCTTATATTCAGAAACTAAACATAATTCCTAAGTAATTCATGAATTAAAGAGAAAATTACTGTGTAAATTACAAAACACGTGAAAATGAATAAAAATGAAGTTTCCATATACAAAAATTTGAAGAATATAAGCTAAAGCTGTACCCTGAAGGAAATTTATAGCCTTAACTATTTTTATCCCATATAAGGAAGATTGATAGATTGGTGAATTGTTCTGAATCACGAAATTAGAAAAAAAAGAAATAAGGGGCTATAATGAGGTATTCCACATATGCTTGCATAAGAGGCTGTTCCCATTGGGCGCTATCACAGTTACTCCTTACCAGATTCCATCCCACTCTGCTAGAGGCTGCTGCATGCTCTGGCAGGCCTGCCCCAATTTTCTGCTTAACACAGGGCTGCTTGCCTAAAAATCTACAATTTCAATAGGCATGCTGTCTCTGTTGGTTATTACCACTGATAGGAGTATCTTTTCATATTAATAAATATAATTGTATAAAATAAAAAAGAAATAAATCCTGAAATAAATCAAAGGAACACATATCAAAGATATAGCAGGAACACATAAAATAGAATGGAGATTCATTTTTCTGATAATATGGCAGAACCAAGTATTCACACCAACCCTTACACTGAGAACCACTAAAAATTCTGAACAAAAAAAATCTTTAATGTTTTTTAAAAATAGATTTTTAAATAATTGAAGATCTAACAAAAGAAGGAATTTTTATGTATTTATGTATTTTTAGATGAAAATCTAAGTGCAGGCAGGAATTTAAATAAATAAATGAGGCACTTGGAGACACTTTTGCCCTGAGGTCATTTGCTCTGCCTTGAACATCTTGTCTCTTATCCTTCTGGAGAATTCCTATTTTTTTCTTTAAACCCCAGATCAATTGTAACCTTCCTTAAATGGATAGCCTGACCAGTTTCTTGTGGTACATATCTGTTTAGAAATGTCTGTCATATAATAGGCGCGCAACAAGCACCTGTTGAATGAGAGTATAAATAAAGGAGTGGTATCCTAGTAAACTGGGGAGGGACATTGTGTCCCAGGGACAATATTTAGAAAGAAGGATGTGGCTTCCTGTTGGTACAAGCTCCCCTGCTCTTGTGTTTCCTTACCATGCCAGCAGGGCCTCATCACGTAGAGTAGTTACATTCAGGTAACTTCCACTTGAGTGCCCAACTAAAGAGTTGCAGGGCAGGGTAGAGGGCTGAGCACAGAACCAGACTTCACCCGAATCCGTATTTCTGTACTGGCAGGTAGGCCCTCTTGTTCCAATGGACAGAGCGTCAACATTGCAAATCACAGTCTCTTCAATGCCCGTGGGTCCCCGGAAATACCCTCTAAAATCAACAGTGGCTCTTTTCTCTCTCCAGATTCTTCGCAGAACCCCCACTGCCTCGCTGGAATGGATCAGCCGCACTTGCACCTGGGCCTGCCCAGCCCAAAGAAGGGGGAAGGACAGCAGGTATGTGCCGTTCTCCAGATCCTGGACATCCCCAGGGACCCCTGCCTTCAAGTCAGGACCCAGCAGCTTTGTCCGAAACAGATCCCCACCGTGGGTCTTGGGCCTGCCCCTATGGTCTCTGGCAACAAGGATGGCCTCCAAGTAGCTTCCCAGGGCATAGCTGGCCTGCGCAGGACCTCTCAGGTGGTAGGTGGAGTTCTGGGGGCTGGTGGAGGCCAATAGGTCCTTTTCTTCTCCTGGGCTTGAAGGCCAGTACAAAAGATGGGTCAGGTTGCCAAACTCCTGGGAGACAGACTCCAAGAGGGAGGGCGTGGGGACAGGTTTAGAGGCACAGCAAGGTGCTGGGGGCCGAGGGATGGTGTTGTCAGGCCAGGGCATCTTGAAGTAGAAGATCTGTGGGTGGAGAAAGGAGAATCTATCAATGGTTTATGTTTTCTTCACTTTCCTTCAGGAAGGAGATTTCCACTCACCAAAACCAGTCCCCTCTGCCAGGAGTCCTATCCTGCCTGCACCAAGCTGTCTGTCATTCACTAGCCTCGTCAGTGTCTGAGTCATTATCCAGTTAGTTAAAAGGAGCACCTCCTGTGAAGATGAAGTTTTATCCCTGGATCTCAACTGTATCCTTATCTCAGCCTTATAACCTCCACTACCACCCTCATCCCCACGCAACATGCACAGAGATACGTGCAGGCCTACATCTAATTGTCGTATCTCTTACCTCCCAGAACCTGGCATTCTGATGAAGTGTCCTCTTTTTTCTTCCTATTCCCTCTCTCTACCATCTCACCCCCACCATTTCCAAACTAGATTTCCAACAGAGAATTGGAGGTGGGCAAGTCCATTACTCAGTGCTGTTGAGGGTTAAAAAAGCAGGAGGTTAGACCGTTTCTTAGGGAGCTCCCGCTCTAATTGGGCTCAGTGGACAAAAGAAGCAATTCGAAACTATTGGAAAAGTAAGAGGCTGTAGAAAGGCAGAGACAGAGGTGATGGCTGGAAAAAGAACCGATATATGGCAGGTTCTTTTCTAGGAAGACATGGTGTTTGCTATGACAAAAGAGTCTCCTCCGGGGGCCCAGCGCTCTCTGGTATCATATTCCATGAAACACAAAGTCACAAATACAGACCAGGAAGAGCAGTAGAGGGAGGCCTTGTGTTGTGTGGTGGATACGAGAGTGGGCCTATGTGCCTGACCTATCAGATACTTACCTACACCCACCAATAGTCCCTTCTATTCAAGCAAGTGTGATTCAGAAAAGAAGCAACCAGTGACACATCTCAAATTCCATGGCAGCACATGGAGGGTGTGTCTGAGGCTGAAATCTCTGCTTTGATTGCTGGAGGAGAAAACACTCACAGGACTGGCTCCTCTCCGGGCTGGAGAGAAGCAGGGTTCAACATCTTGGAATCTGGGCTCAGATGCAGTATTATGTGGTTTCTTGGGATGCTTAGCCCACACAGGCCAGTGGTGTCTTGGAGGAAAGTATACCTGGCAAGGTGTCTGGTCCTGATGGGGCCTGTTTACAGACCCTCATCCTGGGCTGGGAGAAGATCAGGGGAGCGCTAAATTGGCAGATCACAAGTCAGAATGGCTTCTTGTCCATCTGAACAACGGGCAGGAACGTGTCAGTGAGCATGTCTTACATTCTCAGAGGCGGAGACTGTTTTGCCTCCTGTTGCTTGCAGCTTTGCCACCACGCAAAGGGTCCTGAAAATTTGAACTGACCGGCAAGAGTGGCCAAGGGTTCTGTTATGGCAAACTTGAACAGAGTTGAGAAAGACCAAAAGTATCAGTTCAACATGAAAAGAATTATTAGTTGGGGGAGGTTACATGAAAAGAATGATTAGCTGCTTGTTTTGTTATTCCTGTCATATGCACATTATATATATTCTTTGGCATGTGAAAAATATTTCATAATAAAAACAAAAACTGTAAAAAATTCTCTGCTTAATTTCTTTTTAACCAAAAAGGAACTATAAAAATAAAAATACAATCTGTCTAGGTAGAAATAAAAGAGACATCTTCAGAAGTAACATCTTTAAGGTGGCGACTAGGAAACCCTGAATCCTCTTTCCCCCATGAATTCACAGATCCAGCAACAATTCAGTCACTGAAAGGCTTTTATACCAGGTGAACAGGAAAACAGACTTACCAAAAGTGGTAAGGAGATTCAGGACACCCCTGGTATACTGTAATATGGTCAGGAAGAGAACCCCAGCTCCCAGCTTCTATCAGCTCTAGTGTCCCAACTTTTCTGTAAGGGTCTTCAGTGAACTGGTTTCTGGCCTGCCAGTTTGCAATGCTGATGAGACCAGCACAATCTAGCTGCCTGGGAGAGAACAAGGACTACTAGCTTAAGCTGGTCGTCACCATAGCTCCTTCCCCCTGGCTCAGCATGGCTCTCTATGTTGGTGAAAGAAGCCAGTCACAGAAAGACAACTATTGCATGATTCCTTTTATATCAAGAATCTAAAATTGTAAAATTTATGGAACTGAAGAATGGTGTTTGCCAGATGGCAGGGAGAGGAATAAATGGGGAGTTATTGATAGATCCTCCCTTCCCCCCAACTGGTGGGCGGAGTATGACGTAACCTGCAGCCTAGAAATACCTGAGCGACTAACCATGTACCTTATATGGACTATACATTGGACCACCAATCCACACCTGCCAAATACCCTAAGCCCTTGTTCCTATAAGGACCATACATTAAGCCACCAACCAGCCTGCGCCGAGTACACTAAGCCCCCATTCCTTCCCATTCCGCCCCTCAAAAGGCGTGCCCACCTCTGCACGTGCTGCTGTCCTCCAATTGGGAGACAGCCCGCAGGTCTCTTTCCCCTAATAAGGCCTGTAATCCTGGTTTTCAGCTCCCAACTGTTCTCACAGTTATTAGTTAACAAGCGTAACGTTTTAGTTAAGCAAGATAAACTCTACAGGTCTGTTGTACAACATTGTATCTAAAATACTGTATTGTATACTTTAAAAATTGTTAAGCAGGCAGATCTCATGTTAAGAGATAATAAATCTTATAATAATAAAATAAAATTAAAAATATTTTTTACTCAAAAGACACTATTAGAATGAAAAGCAGGCATGACACAGAGCTGGAGAAGATATTTGTACCATGCACAACAAATGAAGGAGCTTGTATCCAGAATCTCTAAAGAATTCCTATAGATTAATAAGAAAAGACAAACAACCTAATTGTTTCACAGAGGAAATTCAATGACCAATAAATATATGAATAGGTGCTTAGCTGAATTAGTAAGAAAAGGATTGCAAACTAAAACCACAATGAAATACCTTTACATATCCAAAGAAAGGTTACAACTAAAAGACAATACCAATGTTAGTGAGGATGTGAAGCAACTGAATCTCTCATTGTGCTGGTGAGAACATAAATTGGGAAAACTACTTTGCAACACTGTCAGTAGGTACTAAAGCAGCGGTTCTCAACCTGTGGGTCGCGACCCCTTTGGGGGTCGATCGACCCTTTCACAGGGGTCGCCAAGACCATCGGAAAACACATATTTTCGATGGTCTTAGGAACTGAGACACTGCTCCTCTATCCGTCTCCAGGCGGGTCTGCCCACACGCAGATACGCCCACATACGAGTACCCGGCGTGATGACATCATCGCGCCAACCCCATCACATACACCCCGTACAAATACAGGTGTATGTGACAGGGTTGGCACCATAATGTACTTATGCGGACCAGTCACACACGTGTAGAGAGCAGCTGCTGTGTTGAAAGCAGCTGCTGTGTTGAAAGCAGCTACTCTGTTAAAAGCAGCTGCTGTGTTGAAGCAGCAGTATTGGAGGTAAAACGACACTTCATGAATTATAATTACTGGGTAAATGTAAAATCATGTACTGTAAAATCATCAACTACTGAAAAAAAAAATATCTGTACCATGGGAACTTAATCTGGATGTTGATCGGTCTTTTTATATTCAGAGGCGGTTGATGTGAATACTGCCCCCTTGTGATAGTAACAGGTATGTAAAAAAAACAAACACAGAATGGTAAATCATAGGAAACTTTAATGAACTGTATTGACTGAACTATGCCATGTATCATCTTTTGTATTATTTTTCTTTAAATATGGAATGCTTCACGAATTTGCGTGTCATCCTTGCGCAGGGGTCATGCTAATCTTCTCTGTATCGTTCCAATTTTAGTATATGTGCTGCTGAAGCGAGCACATCTTTTGTATTATTAAAGATATTGTTATATATTATTTTCATTAGCAAACCATCCCATGACAATGGATCATGTAGAGAAGAACGTTAAGAAAAGAAAATATAGTGAGGATTTTTTACAGTATGGTTTTACCTCAATAATTACAGCAGGAATTGAGAAACCGCAATGTGTTATTTGTTGTGAAGTTCTATCAGC
>NW_005355164.1:225657-227852 GCF_000412655.1 Myotis brandtii | reverse complement strand
GCTTCTTACTTGGTTGAGTTAAATTTATCACTGCAAGGACCAAATGCAACATGCCTCGATTTGTCTGAAAAGATCCGATCATTCATGAAACTTCTACATGTTGCCTACCTTATCTGCTTTCTTTGAGGAACATGACATTGAACCAGACAAAAGGATTACGATGATAATTTCTGTGAAAGAACACTTGCACATGCTTGCAGACGAAATTTCATCGTACTTTCCAAATCTACCTGACACCCCATTTGCACTTGCCAGAAGCCCATTCACAGTCCAAGTTGAAGATGTTCCTGAGACAGCACAAGAGGGGTTGATTGAACTTATTAACAACGATGCAGCGAGAACTGATTTCTCTACAATGCCAGTTACAAAATTCTGGATTAAGTGTTTGCAGTCATGTCCTGTTCTGTTTGAGACTGTTGAGCCTTCTTCTTCCAGTTCCAACAACATATCTTTGTGAAACATTTTCCAGCTTGTTGGTTAACAAGTCTAAATACAGAAGTAGACTTGTTGTGGAAGATGATCTTCATTGTGCTCTTGCAAAGACTGTCTCGAGAATTTCTGATCTGGTGAGAAAGAAGCAATCTCAACCTTCGCACTGACCTTGGTTTTTTACGCATACTGTCGCAAAATGTAGCAATGTAGTTTACTGTTGTTATATTAAGACTGTTACCCATGCTACACCATGCTTCAAGACAAAATTTCATTTATTTGTAATTAGAAATAAATATTTCATAATATATAATTACATATTGTTTTTGTGATTAATCACTATGCTTTAATTATGTTCAGTTTGTAACAATGAAAATACATCCTGCATATCAGATATTTACATTATGATTCATAACAGTAGCAAAATTACAGTTATGAAGTAGCAACGAAAATAATTTTATGGTTGGGGTTCTCCACAACATGAGGAACTGTATTAAAGGGTCGCGGCATTAGGAAGGTTGAGAACCACTGTACTAAAGGTTGATGTTTGCATATCTTAGGACCAAGCAATTTAGCTGGTTGGTATATACTCAACAGAAAGGCATGCATATGTGTACCAGGCAATATTTTAAATAGTTCAAAATTGAACACAATCCAAATGGCCATCAATAGTAGAATGGATAAGTAAATTGTCATATATTCATATACACTAGAGTACTAACATAGCACTAGAGTACTAACATAAAATGAGCAAATAATGGGTTTACACTACAACATGGATGACTCTCATAAAAACAGAATTGTTAATGGCGGTATTTGACCTCAGTTCTTGAGTTCAGCAAAGAAAGAATTCAGAGCCAAGAACTCTAGTGCAAGAAGTTTATTTAGGAGAAAGCAAGATGGCGACATAGGTAAACACCAGAGATTGCTGCCTCACAAAACCACTTCAAACATACAACTAAAATGAACGGACAACATCATCCAGAACCACAGGAAGGCTGGCTGAGTGGAAATTCTACAACTAGAAGGAAAGAGAAAAGCATACCAAGACTCAGAGGAGGTGCGGTGCGGAAGTAAAATACAAAGATGCGGAGGTGCATGTGGAGAGGGCTGGCAGCTGAGGATGCGGCACAAGTGGAAAGGGCTGGCAGCTGAGGACACGGTTGTCTTTTTCAATCAGGAGGGAGTCTCAAGCTCTGAGATCCAGTTCTGGGCGAGTCTCTGGGGACCCAGACTCATACGGGAGAAACGAGACTGTCTGGCATCAGTCGGAACTCGAGGGCAGCTTTCTCTCGGAGGTGCTGGCAGGGATTGCCGGGACACTGAGGAGCGGGGCCTCTGAGGGCAGGACTGAGAGCAGCCATAACTGCTTGCTCTGTCCTGTTGATCCCCTGGGACCCCGCCCCGCCCAAGCTGCACACAGAGGCTTTTGCATATGAAAGGCCCAGCCCTTTGCAATCTGAAAATTACTTAACAAACTGCAGCTGGTCCAAGGCCCATGGCAACTTGCATTCCTTCACAGCTGGCTTCTGCTGGGTAGCCTCAGGCAGAGGCTAGATTAGCACCTCCTTAGAGATCCATTCTCCCACTGCAGAAACAGCTGATTCTCACAGCCAATTGGCCTGGAGGTCAATCCCTCCCAGTGTTACCTACAACAATCAAGGCTTAACTACAACAACACTGTGCACAAAGCCCACAAGGGGGTGCACCAAGAGTGTCTACCTCAGGTAATTGGGGAGGCTGAGCCACTGGGCCCTATAGGACAC
>NW_005355164.1:218401-220901 GCF_000412655.1 Myotis brandtii | reverse complement strand
AGGACATGTGCAGGAGGCAACCAATTGATGTGTTTCTCTCACATCGATGTTTCTTCCTTTTCCTCTCTCTTCCACTCTCTCTAAAGCCAATGGGAAAATATCTTCGGATGAGGATTAACGGGAAATAAAATTAAAATAACATACCCTTTGAATGTTTAAGCAACCCCGTTTTTCCAGACCCTCAGAGTACAACCTCATACCACTGAGACCACAGAACCCCTCATTGTCATTTTGTTGTTGTTGTTTTTTAAAAGAATATTTGTATATATTTTTATTAATTTCAGAGAGAGGAAGAGAGAGATAGAAACAGCAATGATGAGAGAGAATCATTGATTGGCTGCCTCCTGCTCACTGCCCTCCCATAACCTAGGCATGTGCCCTGAATGGGAATCCAACCGTGACCTCCTGGTTCATGGGTCAATGCTCAACCACTGAGCCACACCAGCCAGGCAGAACCCCTCATTGTTATCTTGTTCCCCAAATACCATGTTCTACATGCTATAAGTGTTCATTGTTAACCATCCTGTATCCTCCAATTTAAAAGAAGTATGTGTCTCTCCATTTTATTCTTTTTTTAAAAAATATTTTTTTATTGATTTCACAGAGGGAGGGAGGGAGGGAGAGGGAGAGAGAGAGATAAAAACATCAATGAGAGAGAATCATTGATTGGCTTCGTCCTGCACAACCCCTACTGGGGATTGAGCCCGCAACCTGGGCATATGCCCTGACCAAGAATCAAACTGTGACCTTCTGGTTCATAGGTTGACGCTCAACCACTGAGCCACGCCAGTTGAGCTCTGTTGTACTCTTTATCCAGTTTCAGAGATTTCCCTGCTTTGATTTCTTCCACCTCCCTAATTTACCACCAATGAATTTCATGTAAATCCTCCCCCCTTTCATGTAACATCTCCTCCTTTGATTCTAATGTATAAAGTAAGCTATAAAACGGCCATTCTCTGGAGCATTTTCTCAATCCATTGAGATTTTTGCTTCCTGCAATTGTCAGTTTGGCTCAAATAAATTCAGAAAAATTCTCTACAGGATTGGACGTTTCTTTTGTCAACATTAAAAAATTAGGGTTTCCATGCCAAACCCCTCCATGCTATTAGAATAAAGACCAATTTGTGAACTTTCTGTCCTGAGGTTAAACCACTTTTAAGAGAAACCAGAAATACATATTTTTATGTGAAATATCATACTGTTTAAATATCAATAACCCATTCAATTGTTTTAAGCATGAGTTGAAACAGGCCAAACAAAATGCACCTATAGCTACATTAAACCCCCAAATTCCAGTTATGATCTATGGGCAAACAGGGAAATGCCTTCTCTTACAGGTATTCATAGCTTCTTGTCACCGCCAAGTTCTTCCAAAACACCACAAAGGTCACTCCAGCCAATTGCCCACTCGCCTTTTGGACAGGGATTTTTTTCTTGAATCCCTGACCTTTTCTGTGCTTAAAAAGCAGGACTGGACACCACAGACTTCTATCTCATACACTGTGACAGAAAGGGTTAGAGAGCTAAAAACAATGTGAATTGCTCCCCTTCCCCTCCACTGGGATTTCCCTGGAACAATCTCTTCTGGGCTTGTGTTTCTAACTCCTTAATAGACCCCAGCACCCAACCACTGACCCTGCTCCTCAGGGTGAGGCTCCACCTTGCAATTGCTGCCGCCGGAGTCCCACTGAGGCAGACGGAAGGAAACTGCGAGCTCCCTCAGTCCCCTCTCCCGGATTTCAGGCAGTAATCAATTCAAACTTGAGGTTGCACCAGGAGAGAACAAATGAGCCAGTGACAAGAGGTAGTGGAGCAAGGGTAGTACTCACCGAAGCCAGAAAGACCAACACCACTGTCAGAATCTTGCGTTGCCCCGTGAATGAACCCATGGCGGTGTAGATTTTTCTCTGAAGTAACCAGTATGAATCATGGATCTAGGTGGAATATAAAATAAAAATTTAATAGGTCTTGTTAAGTTACTGAGTTACTTCTTGTAACTTTCCAAGAGAAGTACATGTTCTGCCTGATACTATAAACTATTCCAGACCCTGTGTCTTTCAAAATTTACCTTTCTAAGTCCTAGGTTTCCCCCAGAATTTAAAGTCTCTTTTTCTGGACTTTGAAACAATTGCAGCTTCCAGGGAGCAGCGTCCAGTAAGATTCCGTTCTGGGGTGCCGCGTGTGCCTCTTGGTCTTTGCACTAATGACCTCTTTCACAATTGGGTTAGCTAATACTTCACCACACCGCCAAAAAACATCAGTGAGAGAACATACGTTGTCATTCACTTGTAAATTTTCATAAAATATACTTGGTGTTAATTGTAGTTCTTCTATTGATAGATCATATCTCCAGAAGCAGGGATGGGGAACCTTTTTATCTGCCAAGGGCCATTTGGGTATTTATAATATCATTCAGGGGCCATACGAAATTATCAACTTAAAAATGAGCCTACAATATTTGGTCAAACATTTTTTTTAAATACATTTTATTGATTTTTTT
>NW_005355164.1:216754-218323 GCF_000412655.1 Myotis brandtii | reverse complement strand
TCAGCTGCCTCCTGCACACCCCGCACTGGGTATGTGCCCGCAACCAAGGTACATGCCCTTGACTGGAATCGAACCTGGGACCCTTCAGTCCACAGGCCGACACTCTATCCACTGAGCCAAACTGGTCACGGCTTTGGTCAAACATTTAATTAACTCACCCTTAGTGCCTTAGCAGGGCTAGACCAAATGGTTTCATGGGCCTTATGTGGCCCGCCCGAGGCCCAGAGATTTCCCACCCCTGCATAATAGGAGGACTTTAGCATGCGGGAGAAGAGGACATCTATCTATCTGAGAGTGTCAGCATGGGTTATTCCAGAGGGTGACGGAGAGGTGACAGGTCTGAGTCAGAGTGGATTTCAGCGTGTTGATGACCACCGCCCTGAAATACATACGATGAAATAATATAAGGTTAAGTAAAGAGCTGGAATATCAAATCTGAAGAGAAATACAAATATGCCAAAACAATGATCAAAGGGAGGTGGGAGTGGCTGGGGAGGGGTCGATCGGGGGAAAAAGGAGACATATGTAATAGCTTAAACAATAAAAAAGAAAAACAACAACAACAACAATGATCAACATTGTTATTTGAACTTCAAATTAGATTCTAAGACTGAATCAGCTGGAGTAAAAAGGGCAATACAAACCATATCAGAATTTCTTAACCTTCAGTCACACACTAGGAATTTCATATGATTTTGCCATATCCATATCCTGTCTACACTATTTTTTCTTAACATTTTTCTTTAAACTTACTCATTATAAAAATTCAGACATTCATTTTGAAGAGAGAAGCAATAATACCTACAAAAGATAGGTGTGGGCCCTGGCCAGTGTTGTCCAGTGGGTTGGAGTGTTGTCCTGTGCTGCGCCAGCACGGCCAAGGGTGAACCTGAGGAGGGGCGGTGAAGGATTGAAGAAAAGATGGACAAGAGAATAAGATTTCAGAAGCACGTTAACATTTTTAAGAGTACCAGTTCCGGAGAAAACCAAGATGGCGGCATAGGTAAACACCGGAAATTGCTGCCTCGCACAACCACTTCAAAAATACAACTAAAAGACAAAACGGATATCATCCAGAATCACAGGAAGGCTGGC
This sequence comes from Myotis brandtii, assembly GCF_000412655.1. Taxonomy (NCBI): domain Eukaryota; kingdom Metazoa; phylum Chordata; class Mammalia; order Chiroptera; family Vespertilionidae; genus Myotis; species Myotis brandtii. The sequence continues at coordinate 217,228 of NW_005355164.1, read as the reverse complement.
TGAGTGGAAATTCTACAACTAGAAGGAAAGAGTAAAGCACACTGAGACTCAGAGGAGGTGCGGAAGTAAAGTGCAGAGGTACGGAGGTGCATGCGGAAAGGCCTGGCAGCTGAGGACACGGTTGTCTTTTTCAATCAGGAGGGAGTCTCAAGCTCCCGACTGCTCTGAATTCCAGTTCTAGGTGAGTCTCTGGGGACCCAGACTCATACAGGGAGAAACTGGACTGTCTGGCATCAGTCAGAACTTGAGGGCGGTTTTCTCTCAGAGGTACTTGCAGTGATTACCGGGACACTGAGAAGCAGGGCCTCTTAGGGTAGGATGAAGGAGTAGCCATAGCTGCTTGCTCTGCCCTCTTGATCCCCAGAGACCCTGCCCCACCCAAGCTATGTGCAGAGGCTTTTGCATATGAAAGGCCCGACCCTTTGCAATCTGAAAATTACCTAACAAACTGCAGCTGGGTCAGAGAAACCCAGA
>NW_005355164.1:191001-215145 GCF_000412655.1 Myotis brandtii | reverse complement strand
GGTGGGGGGGGAACCGGGTGGAGGGGAGCTAGGGGGGGAAAAAGAGGAACAACTATAATAATCTGAACAATAAAGACTTAATTAAAAACAAACAAACAATAAGGGTAGATTAACATGTATACAAATGTGCTTGTTTTGGCAACACTTGCTGCACCTCCCACAGCCCATTAGCTACTTAGGAAGGAATTAGGGAGGGCTACAAGGTCAGGCTTAATTACGCTAGGAGAGTTCTCCCCTCCAGGCTGGGACTTGTTTGTGGCCCTGCCACTGGTCAGCCCAAGACTTGACCCTAGGGTCGTTCCCTACATTGTCCCATACACCAAAAGGTGGCGGCAGGTTCTATTCTTGGTCAGGGCACATACCTAGGTTCAATACCTGGTTGGGAATGTGCAAGAGGCAACAGAATGATGTTTCTCACATCGATGTTTCTCTCTCTCTCTCTCAAATCAATTTTTTAAAAAGTAAAGGTGTGTGTATGTATGCTATTTATGAAAATTTCAAATTACAGAGGAGTATAAGGAAATAACAAAATTCCCACCACTCAGCTCTATCACATTGTAGCACTTTGATTTTGGGTAATGTTGAGGCAATATGACCCCAGTTTAGCCACGTGTTCTTAGTTTGCAAGTTTCTTTTCTTTTTTTCCCTCAACCTCTTTATTTTACAGATAAAGATATGAGACCCAGAAAGGTTATGACCTCTTCAAAAACACATAGCTAGCTGACATGTTCCAGAGCCTACAAACAGACCAAAAGTTTCCTGATACCCCATTTTCTTTCAACTTTCCTTCTCATGTTTTAATTATTTTTCTGTTCTTTGTGTCCTATTAATTTTTTTGCAAGTTTTTTTATTTGTGTCAGTTTCAGATGTACAGCATAGTGTTTAGATCAGCAGTATTCAACCTACCTTTGGGTCGCGACCCTTTTGGTGGTCGAACGACCCTTTCACAGGGGTCGCCTAAGGCCATCCTGCATATCAGATTTTACATTACGATTCATAACAGTAGCAACATTACAGTTATGAAGTAGCAACGAAAATAATTTTATGGTTGGGTCACAACATGAGGAACTGTATTTAAAGGGCCAGAAGGTTGAGAACCACTGGTTTAGACAATCATATATTTTACAAAGTATTCCCCCCAATTTTTCCAGTACCCACCTGGCACCGTACATACTTATTACAATATTATCTTATATAATAACTAGGTAATATGCAAATTAACTCTCACACCCTTACAAGATGGCTGCCAATGACCAGGCTGGCAGGGGGGTTAGTGAGGGACAACCAAACGACTGAACAAGCAGGCTACGTGGGGCAACCAGGCTGGCAGGGGGGGCAGTAAGGGGAAACCAGGCCAGTGGGGGGGAGGGTAGTTAGGGGTGACCTGGCTGGCAGGGGGACAGTTAGGGGCGATCAGGCAGGAAGGCAGATGAGCAATTAGGAGCCAGTGGTCCCAGATTGTGAGAGGGATGTCCTGGATTGAGGCGGGCAAGGGGGGGGCTGTTGGGGGCAATTAGGCTGGCAGGGGGGGCAGTGAGGGGTGACTAGGCTGGCAGAGGGGGGCAGTTGAGGGCAACCAGGCCGGCAGGGGGAGCAGTTGAGGGCAACCAGAGGCGATCAGGCCAGCACACAAAGGCAGTGAGGGGCAATCAGGCTGGTGGGAGTGGGGGGAAAGTTAGGGGCGACCAGGTAGGCAGGCAGGTGAGCAATTAGGAGCCAGTGGTCCAGGATTGTGAGAGGAATGTCCAACTGCTGGTTTAGGCCTGATCCTGGGGATCGGGCCTAAATCGGCAATCAGACATCCTCCAAGGGGTCCCGGAGAGGGAGCAGGCTGGGCTGAGGGCTCCCCTCCCACCCCCCACCCCCCATGAATTTCAATGCATCGGGCCTCTAGTTGACTATATTTCCTATCCAGTTGACTGTTTTATAACTACCAATTTGTACTTCTAAAACCCTTCATCTTTTCATCCCCAGAGCTCTCCCATTTGGCAACCATCAATTTGTTCTTTGTATCTATGAGTCTGTTTCTATTTTGTTTGTTCATTTATTTTGTTCTTTAGATTCTAGATATAAGTGGAAGTATATGGTGTTTGTCTTTCTCTAAGTGATTTATTTCACTTAGCATAACACTCTCTAAGTCTATCCTTATTGTTGCAAATAGTAAGATTTCATTCTTTTTATGATATTTTAATCTGAATATTTATTTTGTCTTCTGCTACTTTTCTGAATTCATTTATCAGTTCTAATAGTTTGTGTGTGTGTGTGTGTGTGTGTGTGTGTGTGTGTGTGTGTGTGAAATCTTTAGGGTTCTCTATATACTGTATCATGCCATCTGCAAATAATGACAGTTTTACTTCTTCCTTTTCAATTTGGATGCCTTTTATTTCTTCTTCTTGCCTGATTGCTGTGGCTAGGACTTCTGTGCTATGTTGAATAAGAGTGATGAAAGTGGACATCCCAGTCTTATTCCTGATTTTAAGGGAAACACCTTTAGTTTTTCTCTCCATTGAATATGATGTTAACTGGGGGTTTGTCATATATGGCCTTTATTATGTTGAGGTATGTTCCTTCTATTCCCATTTTGCTGAGAGTTTTTATCATAAATGGGTGCTGGATTTTGTCAAATGCTTTTTTTGCACCTATGGATATGATCATATGATTTTTATCCTAAATTTTGTGTACATGGTGTACCATGTTAATTAATTTGCAGATATTGTATCAACCATACATCCCAGGAATAAATCCCACTTAATCAATGTATATGATCTTTTTAACGTACTGCTGAATTCAGCTTGCTAAGATTTTATTGAGGATGTTTGTATCTATATTCATCAAAATTTACTTTCTTTTTTTAAAAAAATATTTTTATTTATTTCAGAGAGGAGGGGAGAGGGAATGAGAGATAGAAGCATTAATGGTGAGAGAGAATCACTGATTAGCTGCCTCCTGCACACCCCATGCTGGGGAAGGAGTCCGCAACCTGGGCATGTGCCCTGACCAGGAATTGAACCATGACCTTCTGATTCATAGGTCAATACTCAACTACTGAGTACATTGGCAGGGCAGAATTTACTTTCTTTGTAGTGTATTTATCTGGTTTTGGAATGAGGATAATGCTGGCCTCGTAAAATGAGCTTGGGAGTCTTCCCTCCTCTTGACTTTTTTGGACTAGTTTGAGAAGGATAGGTGTTAATTCTTTGAGTGTTTGGTAAAATTCACCTGTGAAGCCATCTGGTCCAGACTTTTTGTTTGTTGGGAGTTTTCTTTTAAATTACTGTTTCAATTTTTGTTGGTTATAATTGGTCTGTTCAGATTTTCTGTTTCTTCTTGGTTCGGTTTGGAAAGATTGTATATTTCTAGGAATTTATTCATTTCTTTCAGATTGTCCAATTTACTGACATATAGTTGTTCATAATATTTTTTCATGATCTTTTATATTTCTGTAGTGTCAGTTATTACTTCTCTTTCAATTCTGATTTTATTTATTTGGATTCTCTCTCTCTCTCTTTTTTTTTTTTGATGAGTCTGGTTTAGGTTTATCAATCTTTTTCACCTTTTGAAAGAACCAGCTGTTGGTTTCATTGATCTTTTGTATATTTTTAGACTCTATTTCATTTATTTTCACTCTTATCTTCATTATTGTCTTACTTCTACTCACTTTGGGTTTTGTTTGTTGTCCTTTTTCTAGTGCCTTTATGTGTAAGGTGAGATAACATTATATTTTTCTTGTTTCCTGGTGTAAGCCTGTATTGTTATGAGTTTCCCTCTTAGAACTGTTTTCACTGTGTCCCATAGATTTGGGGTTGTTGTTTTCATTTTCATTTGTCTCAAGGTATCTTTGATTTTTTTTCTTGATTTATTAACCCATTCATTGTTTAGTAACATGTTATTTAGCCTCTATGTCTTCGTGTGTTTTCAGTTTTTTCTTGTAATTGATTTCTAGTTTCATACCATTGTGGTCACAAAAGATGGTTGATATGATTTCAACCTTATTAAATTTATTGATACTTATTTTGTGTCTTAACATGTGGTCTATCCTGGAAAATATTCCATGTCCACTTGAAAAGAATGTATATTCTACTGCTTTGGGGTAAAATGCTCTGAAAAATATCAATTAAATCCATCTGGTCTAATGTGTCATTTAAGGCCACTGTTTCCTTGTTGATTTTCTGTCTAGAAGATATATCCAGTAATGTCGAGGGTAATTAAAGTCTCCTACTATGACTGTATTTCTGCTGATCTCTCCCTTTATGTCCATTAAGATTTGCTTTATATATTTAGGTGCTCCTATGTAGGGTGCATAAATGTTTACAAGGATTATATCCTCTTGCTAGATGGATCCCTTTACAATTATGTAATACGTATCCTTCATTGTCTCTTATTATAGCCTTTGTCCTAGTCTATTTTATGTGATAAAAATATTGCTACTCCAGATTTTTTTTCATATCTGTTTGCATAAAATATATTTTTCCATCTCTTTACTTTCACGGACGTATGTGTCTTTCATTCTGAGGTGGGCCTCTTGTAGACAGCATATATATGGGTCTTGTTTACTTATTCATTCAGATACCCTATGTCTTTTTTTAGAGTTAAAAGCATAATTTTATTTAGATGTTGCTTGGACCTAATCTATAGTAAAATATACAAACAGATAAAAATTGCTTAATAGGAGGTTTTTTAATACCACTTTAAATTCTGTTTACAACAGCATTGGTAATACTGCAGGGTGACAGATATAGTACTCTGGTTTAGAAAGCAAAAAGTACTTGCTACTCTGGCTGATACATTCCCACTAGTCTTTAGTGGATTAAAAGTGGCTAGGATTCACAACCTAGCCATTTGGTGCTCAGAAAAGATTTTGATATTCTAAAAACTGAAATGAAAATGTTAATTCCTTAACAATATACTTTTACTAAAAAAAAAATATAAGTATACCAATATTATGATTTGGTTTGGGGCTATCAATAGAAAATCAACCATATGATGTTTGTGTTGCTAATGTGTGATACTGAGTGATCCTCTCGTCTCCTCTGCCTAATTTATATGAGAAAAAAGTTTATAGAAAAATTAAATTAAGATCTCAACAGTGGTCTTAAAATATTCAGTAAATCATGTTATAAACAGATGTGCTGTCATCAGCCTTTATTGTGCCATTTATGGAGTACAGGTAGAGTAGATTTAGCATAATTCTTAAAGGCCCTGGGAATTTTGGAATGATAAATGAGCACTGGCTTCAACTGAAAGTCACCCGCTGCATTAGCCCATAACAAGAAAGCCATTCTGTCCTTTGAAGTTCCAAAGCCAGGCATTGACTTCTCTCTAGCTATGAAAATCAGCATCTTCTTCTAATACAAGACCTTCATCTACATTAAAAATCTGTTTTTTGGTGTAGCCACATTCATTAATTATCTTAGCAAGATCTTCTGAATAACTTGTTACCTCAATACTTGCTGCACTTTTATATTATGGAAACAGCTTCTTACTTTAAACCTCATGAACGAACTTCTGCTAGCTTCAAACTTTTCTTCTACAGCTTCCTCAACTCTCTCAGCCTTCATAGAATTTGAGAGAGTTAGGGACTTGCTCTGGATATGCTTTGGCTTAAGGGAATGCTGTAGCTGGTTTAATCTTCTATCCAGGCCACTAAAACTTTCTCCATATCAGCAATAAGGCTGTTTTAGTTTCTTATCATTCATGTGCTCACTGGAGTAGCACTTTTAATTTTCTTCAAAAACTTTTCCTTCCCATTCACAAATTGGCTAACTGTTTGGTGGATGAAGCTTAGCTTTTGGCCTGTCTTAACTTTTGAGAAGCTTAATCATTTCTAGCTTTTTATTTATAACTAGAGGCCTGGTACACAAAATTTGTGCACGGAGGGGGGGGGCGTCCCTCAGCCCAGCCTGCACCCTCTCACAATCCAGAACCCCTAGGGGGATGTCCGACCACCGGTTTAGGCCCAATCCCCCAAAACCAGCAGTCAGACATCCCTCTCGCAATCCGGGACCACTGGCTCCTAACTGCTTGCCTGCCTGCCTGCCTGGTCACCCCTAACTGCTCGCCTGCCTGTCTGATCACCCCTAACCACTCTACCTGCCTGCCTGATGCCTCTAACCACCTTTGCTTTGGCCCCCGCACTCGGGACCCAGGCTTTGTCCTCCGGCTGACTGCAGGCAACCAGGACCTGGGCTTCCTTCCCTCTGGCCAGCCACAGGCACCCGGGACCTGGGCCGGCTTTGCCTGGGCCGGCCGCAGGCACCCAGGACCCCAGGAGGCACCACCTGGGCCCCAGCTTTGTCAGGAAGGACATCCAGAAGACGTTCAGTCTATCCAGTCTAATTAGCATATTACCCTTTTATTAGTATAGATGAGAAATGTGTAAATCTTCCTTTCACTTAAATACTTATTGACCATTGTAGGGGTATTAACTGGCCTAATTTCAATATTGTTGTGTCTCAAGGAATAGGGAGTCCTGAAGATAAAGAAAGAGATGGGGGAATGGCTAATTAATGGAGCAGGTATATATACATTTATCGATTAAGTTCACCATCTTATATGGTTACAGTTTATGGGACCCTAAAACAATTATAATAGTAACTAGAGGCCCAGTGCATGAATTCGTGCACCAGTGGGGTCCCTCGGCCTGTCCTGTGGGATTGGGCCAAAACTGGCTCTTCAACATCCCCCGAGGGGTCCCAGATTACAAGAGGCTGCAGGCCAGGCCAAGGGACCCCACCAGTGCATGATCAGAGCCAGTGAGCGATGCAGGAGGTTGGCCAGCCGGGGAGGGACTGCAGGAGGGCTCCAGGGCATGTCCAGCCCGTCTCGCTCAGTCCCAATCGGCCGGATCCCAGCAGCAAGCTAACCTGCCAGTCGGAGTGTCTGCTCCCTGGTGGACAGTGTATGTCATAGCGAGCGGTTGAGCTACTTTAGCATAACATTAGCATATTACGCTTTGATTGGTTGAATGGATGACCGGATGACTGGACAGTTAGATATTAGGTTTTTATTATATAGGACAATAGAGATCACTGATCACAGATCACCATAACATCTATATTAAAAGCATAATATGCTAATTAGACTGGACATTCTTCCAGACGGCCTTCCAGATGAAGCTGGGGCTGCAAGAGAAGCCCGGGTCTCAGGTGCCTACCTGTGGCTGGAGGGAAGCCCGGGTTCCTGGTGCCAGAGGGAAGCTGGTGCCAGCAGCCAGGGGAAGGAAGGCCTACTCTTGCATGAATTTCGTGCATGGGGCCTCTAGTATATATAATAATGAGAATATTTGAAATATTACAAGAATTACCAAAATATGAAACAGAAAAACAAAGTGAGCAAATGGTGATGGAAAAATGGTGCTGATAGACTTGCTCAATGCAGGGTTGCCACTAAACTTGAATTTGTAAAAAAAAAATGCAATATCTGTAAAGTACATTAAAGTGAAACACAATGAAACTAACACAAATTATACTAAAATACATATGGGGGAAACACTAGGGACAATTTATAATAACCTCACAATATACTACTTTAAAATGTAGAATTCATAAATATAAAATTATATTAATTATTTTCTCCATTTGTTCTGGTAAATACTTTTTGAAAATAAAAACTGAAAATCCAAAATATTCACTTTTCCTTTTTTTTATGTAATAACTAATTAGAAAATGCCTAGATTTAAAATTTAGAATTAAATTTTGAGAAAAATACTGCAAAAATATTCTAAGTAGGATTTTAGTTCTTTACCATTCTTTTAAAGGTTACATAACACATTAGAGCAAAAGTTTTTTTTCAATAGTCATAAAATCAAGTTGAAAACAACTTTTTAATTAAACTATGGGAAGACAACGAATAACTGAGGCAAGAGAGTAAGAATCTAGGAAAATTCCCAGGTGAGTGGAATCAGAAAATGAAGATAAAATAATTAAATAAGGCCAAATAGTCAACTAGTGAATCACAAGACCTTTCCTTAGCAAAAAAAACACACTTGAGAGCAAATGGTTTATACCTCTCAAGCTCCTTAAGTAGAGAATAAATAGCTAAAATTGCCCTAGTCCAGGAGATAGATAACAGAGACCCACTTAATGCCATTTGTGCCAGCCAAACCCAAGGACAGATGAGGTCAGGGGGAAAAACAACAACAACAAAAACAATTAGAGCCAGACATACCCAAGGTGGCAAAGCAGTAAAGCTGACCAAAGAATAATCCCAAACTCCCCAGTACACTCACTTTGATCCATCAGCATATTAAAGAGCTCACCTGGAAAGCTGAAGAATATTCTGCTGAAACTCTCCCCTGTGACCTTCCCTAAGATCCTCCCGCCTTCCACACCCTCCCCACCACCCGCTGCCCTGCATAAGAGAGATAAAAACCCTCCAGGCAAAGGATGCCAGCGCTGGATCTCTCTCCGGTGCATGCTCATGCCTTTCTTCTCTCTCAGGTATGCATATTTACTCTTCTCTCCTAAATTCTAAGGGTCCCATAAGGCTTCCAACCAGGGGAACAATGGGCAGCAGCAGCTTGTCCTGGACTAATCCCCTGAACCTGTCTCCAAGGTCCCTTTTCTCTAACTTTTCAGTGTGGCCCCCTTCTTCCCTATAACATTTCTAAGAGAGCCATAGTAGAGCCCTGCCTAGGCTCTCTCCTGTTGCTTCTTCTATCCTAAACCTTTCAGTTAGCAAAAAGCAGCCCTGCCTTGGCTCCTACATCTGTCACTGTGACTCCTGTTTCTCAGTGAGGCCATGCAGCCCCGTGTGGCCCACTTCTTTCCTATAATGTTCCTAGAGAGCCAAAACAACACCACCTAGGGCCTAGGCTCTTTCCTGTTGCTTCTTCTATCCTAAGCCCTTCCCTTGTTTCACTGTCCCCAGCTTTAATAAATGTACTCTAAAATCACCTAAACTCATATTGTGAAATCTTTCCTGCACAAAGTAAAAAACCCACACACGACTGGGCAGCCTGAGGCAGACCTGCTCTGGGCCTGGTCCCCGTCCTGTGGCATTCTTTGGTGACCCAGATGGGACCTGGAGTTTTGTTCTCTTTACTCTCTCTCTAATTCACCTTTCCTGTCACTTCTCATCCTTGGTGTGGTGGAAACTTACATGTCAACTGCAAAATAAGTGTTTCATGAAAACGCGCCTCATCAACCCTGAGAGAGAAGGTAAGCCTGTCCCCTGGACACAGAGTAATCTGCCCACATGACCGTCTTCAGCTGACACCTGGGTGATGGGGTCCAGTGAGTCAGGACCCTGACCTAGTCTCTCCCCCTCATTTTGCAAGTATGGAGTTGAGTCCCCTATCTGAGCAGATTAAATCCATCCTCGGGGCATCTACTTCCAAGATCATTGGTAAGGCCACCCTCCGAACACAGGGTAAACATGTCCATAGGACATTTATCTATCAGGGACCTGACTCCCTTTACCTGGTTCAAGGTATATTAATCAGGCTCCCCCAAAATGCTACTATTGTGCTTCATACTATAACTCCTGGTCCTCTATCTGGATCACTTATTACACTGATTTTGACAACTTCATTCTTATCATGGTACATCTTATCTTCTGCCACTGGTTTATCTTTCTCCCATTTAAACAACTCTTTGGAATGTTACAAACGTAATTCCTTGAACTGGGGCTGACACTATATTTGTTTCTGCAGTTCATTCATAACCTTTAAAGCTTTGGGAGTCTCAACAGATTTTCCTGTTGGGTAATTAGGGGTGTAAACAAGGGGAAGGTAATTGAAAGGAAAAAAAAAAGCCACTTTAAAAAACAGCTGAAGTCACCAAAGCTTAATATCTCCCCTCACTCTTCTCCAGACTCTTTAAAAGTTGTCAAGGACAAATAAAAAATCTTGTCTTCTCCACAATTATTAGTAACTAGTAGCCTGGTACACGGATTCGTGCACACTGAAAGGAAATTATTAGAAGAAATATTTTAATATCGTTATTCTCCCTTTCTCTGTAATAGAAGTGTCAACCAAATTCATAATCAACAATGACAGATTGAAACACATGCGTGCAATTGGCGTCAGCGAGAGCTTTACGTGTAGGGAGCGGCTATAGGGCCAAGCCTCGGACTGACCTGTGGCAGCGCTCTGCCCTCCAAGCACAATAAAGTTTGACCTTATAGTCCTCCCTGGGCTGTGGGAAGTACAGCAAGTGCTGCCAAAACAAGGCTTGAGTAACAAAATAGATTTGGAACTCACAAGAACATTGTGAACATGTTAATCACTCCCCTTGTTTTGCTTTGTGTGCTCTGACTATAAAATAAAGCTTCAGCTTACAGGCTGTGTCACTGTTTCCTCATCTAGGCACAGTGAGCCTACCTGGCCCCAACTCTATTCTCTTGTCTGTCTTCTTTAATCCTTCACCACCCTCCTCAGGTTCACCCCTGATCATGCTGGACATGGTTCAGTATGGTACATGCATGAGTCAATGTAGCCTTTTATATATATAGAATACAGTTGCTTAATTAGACCTGCTTTCTGATTTAGCTAAACTTTTTTAGCCCAGTTGAAACCCCCAACTTCTCTTTCAGGTAATTGTCAGCAATACAGCAGTAAATACCAACATGAAGCACATTATTATTGTAGATCACACAGGGAGAACAAAGGGTAAAATATTTAACTGCAGCAGTGTTTGACTATATTCTGCGCAGTGAGAAAACCTGAAGTCATTTTCAAGGTCCACCATTTCTTACTCCTTTTCAGTCAGGTCAAGTTTCTAAACTTTCTAAATCTCCATTTTCCAGCTAATGAAAAGAAAATAGGATTCCACCGAGTCTCCTATCTACCTACTCCAGAACTTCTGTGAGGATCAAATGAGATGAGGAACGGGAAAACACTTCACAGATATTTGGTTAAAGTGTAAAATGTTTGCACCTGGTATAAAGCACATTGTGTTCCTGGGCTGAAGAAACTGCAAGGAGGCTAGTCACTAGGGCAGTGGTTCTCAACCTTGGCTGCACATTAGAATCACCTGGGAATCTTTTTAAAATCCTGATTTCTGGGCCTCATCCTCCGGAAATTCTGTTTCTTTGTTACTAATGTTGTGGCCCCACCCCATAACAAAGAAACAGAATTTCCGGAGGATGAGGCCCAGAAATCAGGATTTTAAAAAGATTCCCAGGTGATTCTAATGTGCAGCCAAGGTTGAGAACTACTGCCCTAGGGAGAGGAAGCTGGGTGTTGCTACATGACATCATTACCTGGCACCCACAGAGACTATTTCTGGGCTGGGCTGGGCTGTGGGCTGCATTTTGTGCCATGGGGTCTTGGCAGTGTTGGCTGCAATTTGGTGGGCTGTGGCTCCGGGGTGGTGGCGGGGCCTGTCCCACTTGGAGGAAGCTGAGTGTTGCTTTGTCGGCGCCAGGTCCGCAGTGCCATTTCTTTGTAAATGGCCAGTGCACATCACGGCAGCTCCTGCATTTAGCGTCTGCCCCTTGGTGGTCAGTGTACATCATAGTGACTGGTTGGATGGTCGAAGGGACAATTAGCATATTAGCCTTTTTATATATAAATACTGTTTATGTGTATGGTAAAAAAGAAAAACTATCCCAAATATTTTTTCAGGATTCTAAGGTCTGAACAAAAATATTTGATACTAAAGCTAGTTTAAGTTTAGTTAATGTCTTTTAGAGTGATTAACATGATATATGTTTGTTTTACCTGGGATTACAAAAATAAGTTCATGTTAGTTATCTCTGCTACAAAATTTGTCAATAAAATGGTTTGGGTAATAATTGACTTTAAAATCTCATGTAGTTGTTAAGAACTAATAAATAAATGTAACTGAAATGAAAAGTTTTTGGTAAGCTTTTTAGTAACAATCTATATATATAAAGAGGTAATATGCTAATTGGTCCTAACAGTGTCCCAGTCACGACCATTTAACAGGCTGCGCGCACACAGGAGCTGGTGGGCGGGGACAGGGGTGGGGACTTGCATCACTGGGACATGAGGCTACCACGAGGGGCGCCCCCCCCCCCAATGGAAGCACGCACAGGCCCACCATGCCACCTGACCTGGAGGGGGGCATCAGGACGGGGGCAATCCCCCGCCCCCCGTGCACAAATTTTGTGCACCGGGCCTCTAGTTATATATATGCCTAAACATAGTTTTCTAAAGTCTATTGGTAAGTTAAAACTTTTGAGCTCATCTTTCTCCATTCTAAAAACTATAGTTTTACTAGCCAGTATTTATGTTCATACCTTTTATTGTCACTTTGGGTAATAAATAATTTAGTGTTATTTCATAATGATATAATCTTTTTGGTCAAATGTGTTTGACAAACTTCCCAGGGTTGAAGTTTTAACAGAAGACTTTTTCTTAACCTAGAAATAGCTTTAAGTTATTCCAATGTGCCCCTGGAATACCTCAAGGATTTGTTCTTTCTCCTTACAAAAGAGAAATTTTAGACTAATCAGGCCTATTTGATATGTTTGAAGTACATGGGAAGCTTTGTCAAATAAAGAAATAATAACTATGTTCTATTTGTATACATATATTTTTACTATTAAAGTAGATGTTCTAGAGATTATATAAAAAGTCTGAAGTTTTTGTCAATTGCATTATAATCAAATCTACAGTCATTGCCTTATTCTGATGCTTCTAAATTACAGATTTCTGAAAAGTAAATTTTTAAATCATCCCTTCAAATTAGACAAACATTTATAGAACTCTAAGGAATAACTGAATTGACACTTCCTCTCATGACCAACCTCCTGGTACTGGAAGCCTCATAATCAGTCATCAGCTGTATTGACCAGGTAAAAAAGAGACAAAATGGGTTGTGCCAGCAGCATTCCCCAAGATTACCCGCTAGGGTGGCTCCTTAACAATTGATTGACCTTTAAGGGCAATGATCAAAAGAAAAAAAAAATGCATCCTTTTCTGTTGTAATGTCACCAGACCTCAATACAATCTCAGGGACAGGGAAGTCTGGCCTGTAAATGGAACACTGAATTATGACACTATTCTCCAATTAGATTTGTTTTTGCAAAAATGAAGACAAATGGAGTGAAAAACCTTATATTCAGATATTTATGGCCCTTTACCAAGATAAGGATTTAAGGAAGTCTTCTAGGATATTCCTTAATTGTCACAATGTCTGATGAATTAAAGGACACCTTCCTCACAGCCCCTGCAAGACGCTGGCTTCTGTCCCTCGTAGATAAAACAGAATCCATCCAGAGGGTGGAACAGCCTGCTTCCCAGCTCACTTCACTGCTGTCACTCAAAGTACAGCTGCTCCATATAACCCCTCCTCCACTACAGAAGTGCTAGCACTCACCCTAACTTGTAGCCCTGTCACTACCAGGAGGGGAACTCAAAATCATCCAAACCCTAGCATGTTGTCTCTGAGGGAAGTATCTAACAGGAAGCCTGGTAAAGAAATTATTTGGATACATGTTCCCTTTTTTATGTCTGATCTGGCCCTTTGCAAAGAAAAACTCGGTTGGTTTTCCAAAGATCCTAGCAAATTCACACAGGGGTTTAATCACACTGATTTACTGAAACAGGTAGAATAAAATGTTCCCCAAAATTGCACCATCGAGTCAAGCCCTACCAGAACAAATTGCTCTATCAAGTTAAACCCTGCCAGAATTATGGCAGTTATCAACCAGTAATTCTAAAACAGTGGTCTAGGAACTACCCTGACTTCTTTTAAATATTTTTTATAAGCATTCTTTTTTTTATTATTAATCCACACTTGAGGATATTTTTCCATTGATTTGTAGAGAGAGTGGAAAGAAGAGGGAGAGACAGAGAGAAACATTGATGTGAGAGATACCTCGATTGGTTGCCTCCTGTACTCACCCGGACCAAGGCCAGGGAGCCTCCAACCAAGCTACATGCCCTTGACTGAAATCCACTGAGCCAAACCGACTAGGGCTAAATTTTTTTTTTTTAATCCAAAGCCAAACCATCAAACACAGCTCATTAATGACCTTAAAAGCTTTGAGAGTTTCAGGAACTAGCTGGGAAAGTCCCTTCCTGCATCTCATAATAAGTGCTGCATAATCCCAGAACGATTCGAGTTGCTGAGTATACTGGGACATCAGTATTCCAAACAAGTTTAGAGCCAGCCAACCGACACCCTGATTTAAACCCCACCTTTGGGGCATAGATCCTGAGGCCCTATCTCAGGGCTCTCACCCTCTGAAGAACCTCAATAAATCTGCCTTTGCTTTTATCAGTGTCCCTGGTCTAAATTCTTTTATATCAGGGGACAAGAACCCAAACTCATCGGTAACATTATGACCTAATGGAGGGATTCACAGACTGTTCTCTTCCACTGCTGCACTGTAAATGAAAAGCAGTCATAATAGAAGACGCTAGGGCTTATCCTGATAAATTTGCCAGTCATCATGCTAAATCAACATTGCATATACAGACTGGGGGAGATGCACTCCCAGATCAGGACCCTAATTAAGTCTATCAAACTGGGACAGATGAAAAACCAGAGGGAAAGGACCGCTGGACCTATATACTAGTAGTTACTTATCTCATCTCATAGAAGGGATGACAAAATATACTATTAAGCCTGTTAATTTTGACAAAATAAAAGAGGTTACTTTAAAAAGAAAAGATTGAACTCCACCCTTTTCCCGGGATGATTAACAAAAGCATTAGGAAAGTACACAAAATCCACCCTGAGTCTGCTAAGGGCCCAGCACTTCAGGAAATGCCTTTTATCCAGGAGGCAAGCCCAGTCAGCCTGAGAAAGTTACAAAAACTAGCCTTGGGACTGCAGATCCACACTGAGCAACGGACAGAGATAGCTTTCAGTGTTTTTAGCAACCAAGACAGGGAAGAGGAAGAGCACAAAGCCACCAGATGGAAACAAAAGGCATAATTACTTGATCGCCGCAGCTTTAAATCCTATGCTAGTCCTGTAGACAAGAAGGACGCCTAAAGGAGTGCCTACAACTAACTCAGGACGGACTACCCCCAGCACCATGCCCCATCTGCACCAGGAAAGGCCTTTGGAAAAGGGAGTGTCCTAGGCTTCTAAGGGAACTTAGTGCCTCAAACCAATGATGTTTGAAACCCCTGAGAACTGATGGTGCCTGAGGCCTCCTACTGCCCCCACCGACCATCTGAAACCATCACACCAGAGGAGTCTCCTGTGACTGCTGTGACAGGTGAGCCCATTCATTTTTATTAGACACAGGGACTGCTTACTCTGCTCTGACTCACTCACCAGGGCCTCTTTCTTCCAAAACCCATTGGAGCACTGGGGTGAATGGGGATCCATTTCATTCAACCCCTCGGCTGCTGCCTCAGGAATCTCACTTTTAGTCATACTTTTCTTGTAGTTCCAGGGTGCTCTATTCCCTAATTAGTTAGGGAGGGACAGCTTGTCTAGTCTAGAAATGACCACAGAAGATAATAAACTCTCATTGTTACTCCTGATGGCCAACCTAACTTCTCACCCTGAACCAAAAATTAATAATATTCTAGAACAAGCTTGTCAAACTCAAAGGCTAACGCGGGCCAAATAAACAAGGTTTAAGTTTACGCGGGCCGCAAAAAAACAAAAGCTTCAATTTTCATAGAAACGTAGGTTTGTTTCAATAGAGACATGCTGAGTACAAAGGGCCGAAATAAACAAGTAATCGTTAACATAAAATAATAGAACATTTTAATGAAAATTAATATTTTTTCTTGAACATCAACTTACCAGACACTGACTAACTGCACAAGTTAATAAGCATAACTCAAATAAGCCTATTTTCCTTGTTTTTCGAAAGCAAAATATTTCCTGTTGCCCACACCAAACAAGTCAGTACAAGACTGATGTGGCAATTGGCTGCTAAAATATTTGCCACTAGGATTAGTGGAGAGAAATGGTGCGCCTGTGTGTAAGGCACGTAAGGAAAATGAATGCAACACGATTATAGTAATTAGCGAACGTTGTAGTTCGTTATTAATAATTATGTATAACAGGATATTGTAAAAATGAAGTTACGAAATTTTTATTAAAACGTTTCTTACAGACCATTATATTGGCCGGGCTGCACAAATATTCATTGTGGGCCACATGTGGCCCGAAGGCCATGAGTTTGACATGCTTGTTCTAGATTCTGTCCTCTTCTAAATCAATCCTGAGATATGGAAAACTGGAATACCGGGCAGGGCAATAGGAGCAAAACCAGAGGCACCCTACCCTAAAAAAAAAGACAGCACCCTTTAAGACCTAAGGCCATAAAAGGGATCGACCCTCTCATTAAATATACACTGAGTGGCCAGATTATTATGACCACCCCATCAGTACAATGAAGTGAATTAGTTATGCAAATAATAATAATAATAATAATAATAAAACCTTGAGAGTATTTGCTTAGGAAGTTTTCAATATTCAGTATTTTTGGAAGTGTCAATGAAGTACTGATGGGGTGGTCATAATAATCTGGCCACTTAGTATATATATAAAGCATGGGCTTCTCAGGCCCTGCCAGTCCCCAAGCAATACCCCTCTTCTCCTAGTACAAAAGCCAAATGGCAAATACCAGTTTGCGAAAGACCTAAGGGCTGTAAATAAGATTGTAATGCCGGTACATCCTATAGTTCCAAACCCATACACTATCTTAAATCCCAGGAGAAGCCAAATATTTTACTGTATTGAATTTAAAGGACGCCTTTTTCTGCATCCCCCTTCATCCTGACTCCCAGTACTTGTTCACATTTGAACGGACTAACCCCCAAACTGGGGAGACTTGCCAATATTCGAGGACTGTACTCCCTCAGGGCTTTAGGGACAGTCCCCATTTGTTTGGAAATTCTTAAGCCAAGAAATTAAGAGAACTCCAGTTGACCAACAGGACCCTCCCACAATATGGTGATGATACTAACTTCTAGTACTAACGCAGAAAACTCAGGTAAAAATTCCATCCTGGTATTTACTTCCTCGTAAATAGAGGATATAAAGTATCTCCCCAAAAGGCCCAAATAACCTTCCAGGGGTCCAATATCTGGGGTACCTACTTACCTCAGAAGCCCAGACCCTGTCACCTCAAAGGAAACAAGCCATACTGGCCCTCAGCATCCCAAAAAGTAACCAACAGCTTGGAGAATTTTTAGGAATCGCTGGCTTCTGCCACCTGTGGATCCCAGGTTTGGGGCTAAATGCTAACCTTCTATATAAGGCTTTTAAAAGAAGACGACAAAGGGCCAGTAGACTGGACCTCTGAATGCCAACGTGCCCTTAGAAATTAAAAGTGAAACCGAACAGTGGATCTGTTTAGGCATGCCAAATTAAGAAAAACAGATTACTGTGCTCACTTCGGCAGCACATATTCTAAGATTCGAACAATACAGAGAAGATTAGGATGGCCCCTGCGCAAGGATGACACGCAAATTTGTGAAGCATTTTATATTCAAAACAAAAAGGAAAGAAAAATGGGTTACTTTGTATATAGCAGAAAGACAGGAAATAACATGTGGAGGCCCCACCCAAAATTTCAATTGGACTCCTAGCTTACTTTTCAAAACGCTGGATGTTGCTATCGTAGCCGGCTGGCCACATGGTTAACCAGCTGTAGCTGCCACTGCTCTCCTAGTGGGAGAGGCCCATAAACTTACCTAAGGCAGGCACTGAAAGCCCCCATCAAGTAAATAAAGGGTTATCAATGGCTCCCGGGAGGAAGGCTTCAATAAATAGCAGGCTCTCCTTGACTCTCCTGAATTAACCCGAAAGCCTTGCCAAACTCTCAATCCTACTACCCTCCTAGTCATAGGAGGGTAGCCCCCAGGTCACACACCAATGCATAGAAACTATTGAACAAGTCCAGCAGGCCTGACCTAAAAGATGAACCTTTACCTAAATCTGAAGCAGAATAGTTTACCTATGGCAATCGTTTTACACAAAATGGGGTCAAAAAGGCAGGTATGCCATTGTCAGTCTTCAAGAAACAGTAAAGGCAAAAGCCTGCCTGCTACGACTTGGGCCCAAAAAGCTGAACTCACAGCAGTCACTAAGGCAGTGGCCCTTTAAATACAGTTCCTCATGTGGTGACCCAACCATAACATTATTTCCGTTGCTACTTCATAACTGTAACGTTACTACTGTTATGAATCGTAATGTAAATATCTGATATGCAGGATGGTCTTAGGCGACCCCTGTGAAAGGGTCGTTCAACTGCCAAAGGGGTCTCAACCCACAGGTTGAGAACCACTGCACTAAGGCCTTACAACTAGGGGAAAACATCTGAGTTAATAGCTACACTGACTCAAAGTATGGGTTTCTCATATTACATGCCCATGCTGCTATTTGGAAAGAAAGAACATCTTGAACAGCTAAAAATTCCCCCCATAAATCATCATATAGGACAGTGATGGCGAACCTATGACACGCGTGTCAGAGGTGACACGCGAACTCATTTTTTTTGGTTGATTTTTCTTTGTTAAATGGCATTTAAATGTATAAAATAAATATCAAAAAATAAGTCTTTGTTTTACTATGGTTGCAAATATCAAAAAATTTCTAGCCCTGACCGGTTTGGCTCAGTGGATAGAGCGTCGGCCTGCGGACTCAAGGGTCCCAGGTTCGATTCCCGTCAAGGGCATGTGCCTTGGTTTCGGGCACATCCCCAGTGGGGGGTGTGCTGGAGGCAGCTGATCGATGTTTCTCTCTCATTGATGTTTCTAACTCTCTACCCCTCTCCCTCCCTCTCTGTAAAAAATCAATAAAATATATTTTAAAATTTTTTTCTATATGTGACATGGCACCAGAGTTAAATTAGGGTTTTTCAAAATGCTGACACGCCGAGCTCAAAAGGTTCACCATCACTGATATAGGAATTTAGAACTCCTGGCAACTGTAACACTTCCCCAAGAAATAGCAACGATACACTGCCAGGGCCACCAAAAGGGAACACAGATATAATCAAAGGCATTACATTGGTAGATCAGGCAGCTAATATAACAGCATGGTCTTCCTCAATCACCCTAAAGGCAGCTCTGCCCCCTGACCTCCCTCAGCCACCAGAAGGCCCCTTCTACATCACAAGGAAATCTCTTGGGCCTTAAAGAATGGATTCTCTAGAGACTGGCAGGCTGGATATCAAGGGATAATAAACATTTGTTACCTCAAACCTTAAAATGCTCCATGATGGCACTCACATAAGGAGAGGTGTTCCTGCTATCCTTGTCTCCCAGCTGGTTATGATATGAGAGCATTACAAAACAGTACAGGAAGTGACCCAAGGATGTACTTGGCTCCAAAATAAACTCGAGTTGCCTTCCTCCTCCTCCCCTTCTGGCACCAATACAAACCAGGGTACATACCCTGGGAAAAGGTGGCAAATCGATTTCACTCAGATGCCTCCTAAAGCTAGATGTAAATATTTGCTTTGTCAACACTTTTACTGGGTGGATTAAAGCCTTTCTAACAAAACATAAAAAGCTACTAAAAGCCCTGACCGGTTTGGCTCAGTGGATAGAGCGTCGGCCTGCAGACTCAGGGGTCCCAGGTTTGATTCCGGTCAAGGGCATGTACCTTGGTTGCAGGCACATCCCCAGTAGGGAGTGTGCAGGAGGCAGCTGATCGATGTTTCTCTCTCATCGATGTTTCTGACTCTCTATCCCTCTCCCTTCCTCTCTGTAAAAAATCAATAAGATAAAATAAAAGCTACTAAAATAGCCAAGTACTTACTTAGAAAAATCTTACCTAGGTTTGGACTACCAGGAAGCTTCCAGAATGACAATGGACCCTCTTTAGTAGCTCAAATTACCTAACAGCTAGCTCAAGCGCAGGAATCAACTATCGCTTATACTCATCATGGAGACCTCAATCCTCAAATAAGGTAGAAAAAAGCTAATCAAACCCTAAAAAGGACTCTAGCCAAGCCATGCCAAGAAACCGTGACGTCCTAAAGAAAAATGGCAAGCTGGCCCTTTTGCACTCACCTGTGGCAGAGGCCTTTCTCAGGTCTTCCAGCTGGTGTCTTACACCATTAATCTAGGACAGGTAAGTTAAACCAGGGGACAAGGTCTAGTTAAAAACCTGGAGGGACGACTGTCCTAAGTCCCAGCTACAGCCCAGATGGAAGGGCTCACATCAAGTCCGACTGAGCACCCCAACTGCAGCAAATCTCCCAGGGTCATAGCCAGTTCCGTTCACAGATCTCAAATTAAACATGCTTCCGGCGAGTCCCCACAGAAACCACAACCTGAGACCTACACTTGTTTTTGTGTGAGTGTGTGTGTGTGTGGTGTTTTTTTTCTGAGACCTACTCTTGTGAACCCATCGGGGACCTCAAACTCCTTTTCAAGAAACAAGAACCTGTTACAAATAAGTCATGTAATGGCTGGGCCTTAGTGTAATTGTCTTCCTCATATTTCTGACACTCGTTCTCCCAGCCTGTCGGTATGCCCAGCCTCCATCCCCCAGGAAGAGAATTTTTCTGTCCTCGTTGGATTTAATCCTTATCAAATAAAGTCCCAAGTCCTCCACTCCACTCAAATTATTCACATTTTAACCAACAATATTTATCCTTCTTGTTTTTATATCCCTATCATACTCAAGACCCCTATGAAAAGAATGGAAGAGTAATATACTACTAGACGTTTCCAATATTGTTGCTGATGGAAATGAACTTTCTGATTGCTGGATCTACCATAAACAGCCGACCACAGGAGCCCTCCCTCCTCAGTTTTCAATCTACAGCCCTCAACTTAAATCTAACTCTACTAGCAGGGTCCCAAAATAATTTTGAAAAAGCTAGTACTTTTTTAGTAAACTTCCTTTTCGTTTCTAGCGACTTTTCTTGCACCAACCTCATCCTATTTGTTAATCAGACTAATAACTGGTCAGTTTTGAGGCTCTTATGCAAGACCCTTACAGAACTCTGCTGTCATTATATTACATCCAACAAATATACCAATAAACTTGAACAAAATAATTCTGTCCTATCTCTGATATATCCAAAGACTTCTTCTAACAATGTTTCCTGTACCCCCAATCTGACACACTGGTGTCCACTAAGCTACAGGGTCCAATCAGATGTCTAGGAAACTAATTCTCAAAATAACCCCCCAGAACATTTGCAGTTATTGACAAGGAGAAACTAATGTTAACTGGAAACTTGTTTACCAAGTCCCCACAGCACATAAAGCCCCCACAGGGCCAAGGGACCTCCTTGTAAAAGGAGAATCCCCTTACCCCTGACTTTAGGGAAGACACCTACTGAGGTCCAAGTTTTCTTTCTTTAAAAAATATATATATATTTGAAGGAGGAATGCACGAGGCCAAGGAGGTAAGGGATTATAAATTTACTAGAGGCCCTGTGCATGAAATTTGTGCACGGGGGTGGGGGAGGGAGGAGTCTCTCAGCCCGGTCTGCATCCTCTCGCAATCCAGGAACCCTCAGGGGATGTCAGGCCTAAACCAGCAGTCGGACATCCCTCTCACAATCCAGGACACTGCATATACCAGTGACCATACTTTTCATACAGGTGAAAGGCATCTTGGTGTTGTATGGGCAGCTACATTTTTGCCCTGATTATAAAAAGTAGTACATAACATGATCCTTCTGAGGCAGTAGTACCATTTCCCCCATCTTATGGGTGGAAAAACTGAAGCAGAGAGAAGTTAAGTAATTGGTTTTGTCACACAGTTATAAGTGTCAGAATCAGGGCTGACCACAAAATGTGCATGCCAGAGTCCATGCATGCCATTGTTGCATCATTCTGTTTTTTTTCAGTGTTAGGGTAGCCTTGCAGGTTTTAATTTTTAAATCTAAGAAACTGTTCCCAATATATAGGGTAGGGTCCCTAGGCCTGGCCATCTGTGGGGTGACCAGTGGGCAGGGCAATCGGGGGGCCCCTGCTGGCACCCACCTTGGCTGGTGTCCTGGTGCAGCCTGCTGGCCGGCCCCACCCCCCTGATCACCACCACCAGTCACCTCCCTCTCAGGGGGCAGACGCTCAATGCAGGAGCTTCCCTGGTTGAGCGTCTGCCCCCTGGTGGTCAGTGCATGTCATAGCGACCAGTCATTCCACCGTTCAGTCGATTTGCACATTAGGGTTTTATTATATAGGATTAGGTCATCTGGATACCAAATGGGCTGAGCCCCAAAATAGTGCCAGCCCCCAAAGACAGGGAGTCAGAGGTTTTTAAAGGAATCTAGGCAGGTATTTTTCTGGGCGGAGAATTCTCTGTTCAGGTCTGGATTCTGGGAAACTCTGGAGGGGAGAGATAATGATCTTAGCAAGTGGAATGTGTTCTAAGCAAGTGGAATGTCCATTGTGAAATGGCCTAAAGGTTAGTTCCCATGGGAGGGGGTATTGGTTCAATTATTTGATCAAACCTAACAATATTTTTATTGATTTCAAAGAGGAAGGGAGAGATAAAAACATCAGTGATGAGACAGATCATTGATGGGCTGCCACCTGCATGCCCCACACTGGGGATTGAGCCCGAAACCCTGGCATGTGCCCTGACTGGGAATTGAACTGTGTCCTCCTGGTTCGTAGGTTGACACTCAACCACTGAGTCATGCTCTCCGGGCTGCAGGTAGTAACTCTTGTTCTGCCACTACTGTGAGTTTCTTAGGCATGCCTTTCCTCCCCCCCCCCCCCCCCCCCCCCCCAGATGTGAAACACCCTGGTTGTTGCACAGTAATTATGGTTTTTCCTATTTTGTCAGCCTGAGGAGCAACCATCCTCTATGAGTTAAGCAAGACATCATTAAGAAAGAAGACTTAGGGCTACAGGGCCTCAACAAAGGATTTACAGCAACTTTGGTATGTGATGGAGATTTCAACATGGTTTATTTTGGCTTCTACTACATCAAAAACATTGTTCCTATCTATAAGGATCCAACCTTGGAGTTTTTGAGAAAATTTGGAATTGGTCTTCTAGTGGGCACAATAGCCTCAATCATTAACATCCCATTTGATGTTGCCAAAAGTAGAATTCAAGGGCTTTAGCCAGTTAATAGAGAGATCAATACAGAACCTGTTTTAAAACAATGGCAGCAGTCTATCAGGAAGAAAGGATTTTAGCTTTGTACAAAGGCCTGCTTCCCAGGATTATGAGACTTTGACAAGGTGGTGTAGTGATGCTGCTGGTTTATGAATGCAACTATTCATGGCTTCAGGAGAACTTGTGATTGCCTATGAAGTATATTTACCCCTTGAGATAATGCACATTTGCTCTACAGTACCTTGAGACTATTAATCAGCTAAGCTGATGCAATTATAAATTATACAATCTACACTAATAAAATACAAAGATGCTAATTGACCATACCTTCGCTATGCCCTAAGCCATGCCCACCAGCCAATCAGAGCAACTATATGCAAATTAACCCAACCAAGATGGTGGCCAGCAGCCATGGAGCTGGAGCAAGCAGGAGGCTTGGTTGCACCGGCAATGGAGGAAGCCAAGCTTCCTGCCAGCCCTGGCCGGCTGTGGCCTCCGCAAAAGGCAACAAAGTTCCAATTATAGAAGCTAAATAAATCCCAGATACCTGCTTCCAGCCAGCCTCCACTGGGAGCGTGGGTGGCTGGGAGCTGTGACCAGCCTGCAAACAGCCATCAGCCCCTCACCCAGGCTGGCCACACCCTTATGGGGTGAGGGTCCCTGCTGGGGGGCTTAGCCAGCCTGCAAATGGCCCTCAGCCCCTCACCCAGGATGGCCAGGCATCCCAGCAGGACCCCCCACCCTGAAGGGGCTGTGGCCAGCCTGCAAACAGCCATCAGCCCCTCACCCAGGCTGGCCACACCCTTATGGGGTGAGGGTCCCTGCTGGGGGGCTTAGCCAGCCTGCAAATGGCCCTCAGCCCCTCACCCAGGATGGCCAGGCATCCCAGCAGGACCCCCCACCCTGAAGGGGCTGTGGCCAGCCTGCAAACAGCCATCAGCCCCTCACCCAGGCTGGCCAGGCACTCCTATATAATAAAAGGGTAATATGTGAATTGACCCTAACAGCAGAATGACTGGGAATGACTAGTCACTATGACACACACTGACCACCAGGGGCCAGATGCTCAATGCAGGAGCTGCCCGCTGGTGGTCAGTGCGCTCCCACAGGGGGAGCTCTGCTCAGCCACAAGCCAGGCTGACGGCTGCCAGTACAGCGGTGGTGATGGGAGCCTCTCCTGCCTCCTCAGCAGCGCTAAGGATGTCTGACTGCAGCTTAGG
>NW_005355164.1:183980-190711 GCF_000412655.1 Myotis brandtii | reverse complement strand
TCCTATATAATAAAAGCATAATATGCTAAGTGTCTGACTGGACGACCACTTGGTCAACTGCTTGACCAGTCACTATGACGTGCACTGACCACCAGGGGCAGACACTCAGACCAGTAGGTTAGCTTGCTGCTGGGGTCCGGCCAATTGGGACTGGGCGAGAGGGCTGGACATGCCCTGGAGCCCTCCTGCAGTCCCTCCCCGGCTGGCCAGCCCTGATTGGCCCTGATTGGGACTGGGCGAGATGGCCCCGATTGGCCCCAATCGCTGGCAAGGCCAAAGGACCCCACCCATGCACGAATTCATGCACCGGGCCTCTAGTTATATCCTATGTAATAAAAGGCTAATATGCAAATCGACCAAACGGTAGAACTACCAGTCGCTATGACACACACTGACCACGAGGGGGCAAACGCTCAATGCAGGAGCTGGCCCTTGGTGGTCAGTGTGCTCCCACAGCGGGAGCACTGCTCAGCCAGAAGCCCGGCTGATGGCAGGCGAGCGCAGCAGCGGTGGGGGGAGCCTTTCCCACCTCTGCGGGAGCGCTAAGGATGTCCGACTGCTGGCTTAGGTGCGGGGAGCAGGCCTAAACTGTCAGTCAGACATCCCCCGAGGAACCCCCCCCCCCCGGCCCGAGTGCATGAATTTCATGCACCGGGCCTCTAGTATAATTATAAAATGAAAAAATTTAAGAACAAAACTTATTTTGATACTTCAAAAATTATCTCTAGTCTGGCCGGTGTGGCTCAATGGTTGAGCATCAGCCCATGAAACAGGAGCTCACGGTTAGATTTCCAGTCAGGGCACATGCCTGGGTTGTGGATTTGATTTCAGAGAGAGGAAGGGAGAGGGAGATAATCATAAATGATGACAGAGCATTATCGATCAGCTGCCTCCTGTATGCCCCCTATTGGGAATCAAATCCACAACCCAGGCATGTTAATTCCGTAATAGCATTCACAGTCCCATGACTGTTGTTCTTCAGGGCTCCGACTGCCTTTGCTCTTGACACATTTGCAATGTAAGCACCTAAAAAGGAGGACCCTGTTTCGTGTTCTTCAAAAGAGTTACTGCAGCTTGGTTCGAAATGTGTACTGTTTCTATCATTAATGAAGTTATGGCTTCTTGTGGGGGGAAAAAAAGATATTTTTATTTTTATTTTTTAAAATATTTTTTTATTGATTTCAGAGAGGAAAAGGGAGGGAGAGAGAGACAGAAACATCAATGATGAGAGAGAATCGTGGATTGGCTGCCTCCTGCATGCCCCCCACATGGGATCGAGCCTGCAACCCAGGCATGTGCCCTGCCCAGGAATTGAACCGTGACCTCATGATTCATACATAGGTCGACGCTCAATCACTGAGCCACGCCGGCCAGGCAAGAAGATATTTTTAAAATGCACTAAAATGGTCTTTTAAAAATATTGACTTTGATGTTAAAATGTAAATTTCTTTGGTTTTCTAGTAATAATACACATCTTAGCTTTATTTTCCTAAATCAACTTTATATTTTGCACTATTGTTTAAAGCAGGCCATACTTTGAAATCCTGATATTTGAAGTCTATTATGACAAATAGAAAACGTGAAGTTATATTAAACTACTTTCCTTCACATAGTTCCCTTTGAAAACAAGTTTTGTTGCTAAAATATGTTCATGTTAAATCACAAATTGGAACCACTCCTTGGGCCCATTTGTACTGTCTATATTTGCATCTAAATACCTTTGTTCAGGACTCTTATCTATGCCATTCTTAAAATGAATGTAAAAGTAAAAGTACAGCCCTAGCCAGTTTGGCTCAGTGGGTAGAGTGTCAGCCTGTGGACTGAAGAGTACCGTGCTCGATTGTGGTCAAGGGCACATGCCCAGGTTGTGGACTTGATCCCCAGTCGGGGCATGCAGGAGGCAGCCAATCAATGATTCTCTCTTATCATTGATGTTTCTATCTCTCTCTCCCTCTCCCTTCCTTTCTGAAATCAATAAAAATATATTGAAAAAATAAAGTAAAAGTACATTTCCAGATTATAAGTGACAGCCTGGGGTTAAGGGGTGGAAACTCATCCTCTAGCAGGGGTGGGCAAACTTTTTGACTCGAGGGCCACAATGGGTTCTTAAACTGGACCGGAGGGCCGGAACAAAAGCATGGATGGAGTGTTTGTGTGAACTAATATAAATTCAAAGTAAACATCATTACATAAAAGGGTACGGTCTTTTTTTTTTTTAGTTTTATTCATTTCAAACGGGCCGGATCCGGCCCGCGGGCCGTAGTTTGCCCACGGCTGCTCTAGGGCCTGGTTAACTGACCCATGTGGTGGTGCCTCATTCTCTACATATGAAGGGGTGATGAGCTGTGGATGTAGAGAGTGGTTGGGAGTGGCCAAATAAGAGTGATCTAAGAAAAAAATGAGTGATCTGTGACATCCAATGTGTGAGACCTAGTATTTGGGGACAGGAATCTCTCAGAAGACATTCCATGGTACACACTCTGAGACAGCCTGTTGTAGGTCTGAGCTCTTTGTCATATGCCATCATTTCCACTCTTAGCTACCATTTCTGGCTTTTGTAACCTTTTCACCTCGTGGGTTGTGACGTCTATATGCTTTTGCTTCTTTTGACATCTTTACTCTTTCCTTTTGTCTTCCTTCCTGATTTAGATGCAGTTTATTTGTTTCTCTTGCCTTACTGCTCTGGCTAGAACTTCCAGAACTATGTTGAATAAAAGTAGTAAGAGTAGGCATCCTTGTTCCAGATTTTAGAGGAAAAGCTTTTCTTCACCACTGAGTATGATATTGGTTGAGGGTTTGTCATATATGGCCTTTATTTTATTGAAGTACTTTCCTTCTATTCCTATTGTCTTGAGTGTTTTAATCATAACTGGATTTTGTAGCTTATCAAATGCCTTTTCTGCAGCTATTGATAAGATCATTTGGTTTTTATCCTTTCTTCTGTTAATATGGTGTATTACATTGATTGATTTACATATGTTGAGCCATCCTTGTGCCCCTGGAATGAACCCCACTTGGAGAGGGCCTCTTTGGATTAAAGTAACTGTGTTCTGTTTCCTTCTTGGATTTAAGGATCTAGTTCGTTCTGTAGGTTTGGAAAATTACCATCCACTACAGTGGGGCCTTGACTTACGAGTTTAATTCGTTCCAAGACCGAGCTCGTTAAGGAGCTCATTAAGGAGCTCGTTAACTCAAATTACTCTATCAACTCAATGCAAAAAATCGGCCGAGAGACAGCTGGTATCTCAAAAAACTCATTAGTTGGGACACTCATAAGTCAAGGCCGCACTGTATTTGTTTGAATAGGCTCTCCATTTGTTTCTCCCTGTCTTCTGGTATGCCTATTATTCTTATACTAGAGGCCCAGTGCATGAATTTATGCACAAGTGGGGTCCAGTCAGCCACAGGAGGTTGGCTGGCGGGCCCCGCCCCCAATTGGGGTTGGAGGGCTGACCCGGGGGTAAGGCCAGCCGGGGGGAAGGGCCACGGGAAATTGGCTGGCTGGAGGGAGGGCCGGTTGGCTGGCCACAGCACGTGTCATAGCGACTGGTTGTTCTGGTCGTTCCAGTCATTCTGGTCGTTCTGGTCACTTGGCTTTTATATATATAGACTAGAGGCCTGATACACGAAATTTGTGCAAGGGTCTCGGCCCTCGCAGCCATAGCTTCATCTGGAAGGTCATCCAGAAGGACATCTGGTAGGTCGTTTGGCTGTCCAGTCTAATTAGCATATTACCCTTTTATTATTATAGATTGCTTTTTCTGATGGAGTCAGATAGTTCTCATAGAGCTCTTTCTTTTTTTCTTTTTAATATAATGCTCAGGTCTCTCTCTTCTTCCTTCTATGTCATTTCTAGATTCATATCTTCAATATTACTTCATCTGATTGGCTCTGTTTCCTATGTTCATTTCTTGATCTCCTTAATTGAATGCTTCATCTTTAGGATTTCTGTCTGGTTCTTTTTTAAAGCTTCAATCTCTTTGGTAAAGTAATCATTTTGTTCATTAATTTGTTTTTTGAGTGCTTTAAATTGTCTGTCTATATTTTCTCACATCTTGTTGAGTATTTTGAGAATTCAATCTTGAATTCTGTCATTCATATCACATATTTCCATGTGTCCCAGTTTGCTTTCTGGAGATTTTTCATTTCCTTTTTGAACTGCCTCACTGCAGTGGTTATTCATGGTATTTGCTGGACTCCTTCTCTGTGTAGGCATCTATATATTACTAGAGGCCCAGTGCATGAAATTGATGCTGAGAGTGATAGAAGGAGAGTTTTGGGAGTCTGTGGCTCCAATTTTTTGTTTGGAACACTGACTACCTGACAGCAGACAGCTGTGGCAGAGCCTCTGCACTGTGTCCTTGCCCAGGTGTCTGGCTGGCTCAGCCAAATCTCGCACCACTCACTCCTAAAGGAGTACTGACCAAGACTCTTTTCCTCCTGGCTGAAGGGAGCCCCTGCTACAGCCAGCTTTCTCTCCTATTCTGGCTGAAGTCCCTTTAACATTTTGTATAATACTAGTTTGGTAGTAATGAATTCCTTTAGCTTTTTCTTGTCTGGAAAGCTCTTTATCTTTCTGTCCATTTTATTTTATTTTATTTTATTTTAACTAGAGACCCAGTCACAAATTTGTGCACCTTGAAAGGAACTGTGGGCCACGAGGCTGCAGTAGGCACAGGGGCAGGTCTCAGTCCCTCCTACGCAGCCCCTCCTGCTGCGGTCCCTGGTCCTCTGTCTGCCTGCAGCTCTGCTCCCACTGCTGCTGCTCCTACATGCTGAAGGCACCGGCCCTGCTCGCACCCACTGATGGCACGGAGCTATTAGGGCCGGTGCTGTCAGTGGGTGCGAGCAGTGGCTGCTGCCCTCATCACTCTTCAGGAGCAGGGGGAGGTGGAGAAGCCCTCAGGGGCAATCAGGGCTGGCAGCCACTGCTCACAACCCCTGACAGCACAGAGCGATTGGGGCCAGTGCCAGTAGTGGGTGCGAGTGGTGCTGGTGCGGGCAGCGGATATGAGCAGTGGCTTCGGCACCAGCAGCAAGTGTAAGCACCGGGCGGGACTAAGTGCACAGGAGCAAAGAATTTTCAGTAACCACCAGAGGCTTGCCCTGATGACAGGGAGTGGCGCCCCGCCTTAGTCTGGCACCCCCGCTCACCTGCTCCACCATCCCACCACGGCCAATGCCCGCCATGTTCCGCACTCTGCTGCCTGCTGCCGAAACCTGCCATGTTCTGCATGTGCCCCCTGGTGGTCAGCGCACATCATAGCAACTGGTTGTTCAGTTGTTCTGCTGTTTGGTCTATTTGCATATTAGCCCTTTATTACATAGGATGAGGTCACTCATTTTATTTATTTATTTATTTATTTATTTATTTATTTATTTATTTTTAATCCTTACCCAAGGATATTTTTCCATTGGTTTTTAGAGAGAGTGGAAGAGAAAGTGAAAGACAGAAAAATATTGATGTGAGAGAAACACATCTATTGGTTGCCTCCTGCATACACCCCAACCAGAGACCAGGCCAGGGAGGAGCCTGCAACCTAGGTACATGCCCTTAACTGGAATCGAACCTGGGACCTTCCAATCCATAGGCTGACATTCTATCCACTGAGCCAAACTGGCTAGGGCTCCTGCCATTTTAAATGATAACCTTGCTAGGGAGAGTAGTCTTAGTTGTAGGTTCTAGCTTTTCACCACTTTGAATATTTCATGTCAGTCTCTTCTGGCCTGAAATATTTCTGTTGAGATATCAGCTGACCGTCTTATGGGAGATCCCTTGTAAGTAACTAACTGCTTTTGTCTTGCTGCTTTTAAGATTCTCTCTTTGTCTTTAACCTTTGGCGTTTTAATTATGATGTGTCTTGGTATAAGTCTCCTTGAGTTAATCTTGTTTGGGACTCTGTGTTTCATGGACCTGTGTGTATTTTTTCTAGAGAAATTTTCAGTCATTATTTCTTCAAATAGTTTCTCAATCTTTTGCTTTCTCTATTATCCATCTGTTATATACTACAATGCAGATGTTGTTGTGCTAAGTGTTGTCATAGAGATCCCTTAAACTATCCTCATTTTAAGAAATTTTCCTTTGTGTTGCTTTGATTGGGTGTTTTCTGTTACCTTGTCTTCCAAATCACTGATTTGATCCTCTGCTTCATCTAATCTGTTGCTGATTCCTTCTAGTGTATTATTCATTTAAGATGTTGCATTCTTTATTTCTGACTGGTTCATTTTTGTTTTGTTGTTGTTTTTATTAATCCTCACCCAAAGATATTTTCTCCATTGATTTTCAGAGAGAATGGAAGGATAGAGAGAGAAACATCAATGTGAAAGAGACACATTGATTGGTTACCTTCCACATATGCCCGGACTTGGGCCAGGGATTGAGCCTGCAACTGAAGAACATGCCCTTGACTGGAATTGAACCCAAGACCCTTCAGTCCTCAGACCAATGCTCTATCCACTGAGCCAAACTGGCTAGGCAATGCTGGTTCTTTTTTATACTTACTATGGTTTCTATGTCCTTTTTTTATATTAAAGCTTAGTTTTTATTTACATTTTTAATTTAAGTTCTTTATTATTTAAATTATTACACAAGTCTCCTTTTTCTCCCATTGACCTCTCCCTGGCTGCTCCCATCCCCCAGCACATGCCTTCAGCCCCCGACTGTCTGTGTCCATTGATTATGCTCATATGCATGCATACAAGTCCTTTGGTTGATCTCTTTCCCGCCTCGC
>NW_005355164.1:174000-183903 GCF_000412655.1 Myotis brandtii | reverse complement strand
GGATGTTCTGTTCGAAGCTTCTAGCTCTCATTTTGTTCACCAGTTTATGTTGTTCATTATATTCCACAAGTGAGATCATGTAATATTTATCTTTCTCTGACGGGCTTATTTCACTTAGCATAATGCTTTCCAGGTCCATCCATGCTGTTGCAAATGGTAAAAGTTCCTTCTTTTTTACAGCAGTGTAGTATTCCATTGTGTAGATGTACCACATCTATGTCCTTTTTTATGCTTACTATCTCTTTGTTGAAGTTCTCACTGAGTTCATTCATTCTTCCCCTAAGTTCAAACCATTGTTTTGAACTCTGTATCTGATAGATTGCTTGCCTCCATTTCTTTTCTGGGGATTTCTCCTGTTATTTCATTTGAGATATGTTTCTTTGTTTCCCTATTTTGACTGCCTCTCTTTATTTGTTTCTGTATATTAGGTGGATCTGCTATGTCTCCCAGTCTTGGTATGGTGGACTTCTGTAGTAGTGTCCTGTGGGACTTAATGGCACAGTCATGCTGATCACCTGAGTTTGGTGCACCAGGATGTTCCTTTGTGGGTTATGTAAGTCCTCCTGTTGTCGTTGATTCTTGATTGCTGTTGGTCTGCCCATGGGTAGGGTTAACCCTCAGGCTGGCTCACTATGAGGATTGACCCCAACCACAGTGCACAAGCTGCTATGTCAGAGCCGACCTCTTGAAGTGGAATTTGCCCCGGCAGGGTCCGGTGCCTGCTGAGATTTCCCTTTGGGTGTACTGCTTGTGGAGCTAATTGGATCATGCTCAGCTGTGGTCTGAAGCCTGCCACTGGGTGTGTTGGTACTGGGACTTCTAGGGAGGGACTTCGGTGCAGGTTAATGTCAGACACTGCTTATGACTAGTTCTGGCCTACCTGTTATGAGCTACAAAGTGATCCACAGTTTGTGGCTGCCTCTTCAGGGCTGGATGCATGTAGGAGGGGCCAACCTGTGTACCAAGGCCAGATACCATAAATACTGAGCCAGGAGGCAGGTCAGCAAAACGCCCTAGGAACCTTGAGATTCACCTCAGCCTATCAGCTGCTTGTTAGGCTCAGTCACTGAAAGAGCCTCTGGCAGTATGTGAGTTGCTTGAAGGCTTTCAGTGAGTCACTAGGTTGATACAGATTCAAACTCAGTGCCAGGGCTGGGTCTGTGGCCACTGAGCAAAAGTCTCAAGGTACACCAAGGTAGGCCAGCCACCAAGTGCCTGGGGCCTGCAGACCTTTGTGATAGGGCGGGAACTCAAGGAGTCATCAGGAGCCCTTCTTTACCCTAGCTCTCAATCTGCCTGGTCACTTAGCTGTCACTGACTGGCTGGCTCTGGGCAATGGCTCTCCTGCTCACAATGCTATTCTTCCTCTGAAGTCACATTTTCCCACCCTTACCTATCTCACTCCAAGATTCACTTTTTTTTTTTTACCAGAAATAGGAATCACGCCAATATTTTTTTCAGGGCCTTTCAGATCCCACTGCAAATTGCTCCTGCTATCTGCCAGCCACCATGTCCTTCTTTTCACTTCTAAACAATGTTAGCTCCTGGCTTAGTATCAATCTCTTAAATTCACTACCTGTCCTAACACTCAGCGATTTCAAAATACATGTAGGTGAACCTTTCAACACTATGGCTTTTAAGTTCTGTGAGCTGCTCTCCACCGATGATCTTGTCATCCATTCTTTATCAGCCACTCACTCTAGGCCAGTGGTTCTCAACCTTCCTAATGCCGCGACCCTTTAATACAGTTCCTCATGTTGTGGTGACCCCAACCATAAAATTATTTTTGTTGCTACTTCATAACTGTAATTTTGCTACCGTTATGAATCGTAATGTAAATATCTGATATGCAGGATGTATTTTCATTGTTACAAATTGAACATAATTAAAGCATAGTGATTAATCACAAAAACAATATGTAATTATATATGTGTTTTCTGATAGTCTTAGGCGACCCCTGTGAAAGGGTCGTTCAACCCCCAAAGGGGTCGCGACCCACAGGTTGGTGACCCACAGGTTGAGAACCGCTGCTCTAGGCTCACACTTGAGTCTCCGTCTTTAAACTCCAAATACCCAATCTCATCCCCTCTCTCAGGCAAGGAGCATGGTTCCCACTTCTTAAAAAATTTCACAGACTCCCTCATTCATAATCTATCCACCTTTCAGCATCTGCATTCATATAATCAGTCTGCCTCTCTGTTACCATGGATGAACTGTCTATACTCATATCCAGCCCTTCACTGGACCTCATCCTCTCTCACCTTCACAAGGCCATTGCCCCAGAAGTTCTCCTTTCTCTCTCTCTCTCTCTCTCTCTCTCTCTCTCATATTACAATGGTTTGTGGCCTTCCAAAAGGCCAAGGTATATAAACAAATATGCTATATCTATAGTATTAAAATTTTATGGAAGGGTAACAATCTATATATATAAAAATCCATCGACCATAATGCCATAATGACCGGATTGACCAGTTGATATGATGCCCACTGTGGCCAGTGAACCAGCCAGATCAGAGGGTGGGCCCAGCCAGCCAACACCCCCCGCCCCCATGGCCCTTCCCTTTGGCTGGCCCCACACCGATCAGCCCGCAGCCCCTCCCCCTGGCCGGCCCTGCCCCTGATTGCCCCCCCACCCTAATAGGGGGAGGGCCTGCCAGCCAACCTCCTGCGGCCCCTCCCCCGGGCAGCCCTACCCCTGATGGGCCCCCACCACCCCATCGGGCCACAGCCCCTCCCCCCAGCCAGCTATGCTCCCGATTGGCCCCTGCCACACAAATCAGGGGTGGGGCTGGCTGGCCAACCTCCCCCAGCCCAACCCCCAATCAGCCCCCCTACCCCATTGGGGGTGGGGCCCACTGGCCAATTGCCTGCAGCCCCTCCCCCTAGCCGGCCCGGCCCTGATTGGGCCCCGATCAGGGCAGGCTGGCCGGCCAGCCTCCCATCATCTCCTCCTCCCAACAGGTCCAGCCTTGATCTGCCCTGATTGGGTCCAGGCCAGCAGGACCCTACCCAAGCATGAATTCGTGCACTGGGCCTCTAGTTAGGTAAATAAAATCTTAAAAGCCTCCCAAGGGGCATAGTAATTTTAAAAAGGTTAACAACCATTAATTCAGAGGCAAAATCAGATTCCTATAGGGCACTACATAATCTGGCCCCCATTACTTACCTGAGCTTGTCTCCTACTACTTTTCCCCCTTGATCATTTAGCTCCAGCCACATTGAGCTCTTTGCTGATTCTTAAGCACATCATGCATGCACACACACACACACACACACACACACACACACACACACTCCCACTCCGCCCCCATCCCCCACCCCCACACACTAACTAAGCTTTTGCATTCTCTGTTATCTTTGCCATGGATACTCTCTCTCAGGTTTCCTCCAGGATGATTCCCTCACCTCCTTCCAGTCTTTGCTTGACTCAATGTCTCCTCAGAAAGACCTACCATGACCACCCTATTTAATACTGTGGCATGCCCCCCTTACTTCTACACTCTAGATTTCATTTACCCTGATCTGCTTCTGCTTTTCCCCTATAGCACTTATTATCTTCTAACATACCATTTCATTTTCCTTTTATGTGTGTTGCTTGTTTTCTGTCTTCATCCACTAGAATATAAACTCCATGAGGGTAGAGATCTTTGTTCCATCCACAAGTCCTAGAACAGTGACAGTGCTGGGCACAGAGTAACTCTCAATAATGAAAAAATAGAGAAGGGGGATGAGAGCATGAGTGGGGGGGGGAGGATGGGGGTTAATGGGGGGGAATGAGGACACATTTGTAATTCCTTAACTAATAAAGAATTTAAAGATTTAAAAAAAAAAGAAAAAATAGAGAAAAACTTAAGTCCTAAAAGGAGCTATACATTCAGTTGAGTTAAATTCTATAACTGGAAAAAAAAAGAGACTATGGCTGAAGATATGACACATGACCACGTTATTAATTCTGTCTGGGACTCCCACTCTTTAGGGTCATAAAGATAACTAAAAATTAAGGCATGTTAAAGCTGTCTCCGGAGTTTAGCCTAGGATGAGAAGGACTTCTTGCCTGGGCCTCACATTCACAAAGAGCCTCAAATATAGGTTTTGAACGTTCTCTCTAAAGGGGGTTGGTTATATATTCAGCGAGAGACACACACACAAGAAAGGGAGGAGACTTTCAGTTTACAACTTCACTAATGTCTCATTATAGCATTCTGTTGTGTGGATTAACTTGGAAAACTTGTAATTATTGCATGACTGTCAAAATCATAAACCTTTGTGTTAAAAGCATTCATTTGTTAAATGTAACTATTTTAATTATGCCACAATTTTGGAATTCTGTGTTTGCTTCTCTTTGGTTTTTCACATGCTGCTAAATTTGAGAAATGGAAGTGGCCTGGGCTTTAATAGACTTTGTCTCCACTTGCCAGAGAGAATCAAGGGAGTAGACAGCACATTATTACATGAGCTCCTGGTGCTCAGAGGTTACCAGGCTCAGGCACTCAAATGCCTCCTTCCCTTCTGGCTCACCAGCGATTCCCCAAAATATGTACTTACAAAGCATTCCTTCCCCTTTGCTTCATTGTCCCATAATACTCCTGGGTTAGGGTGGAAGTAAAAGAGGGAGAACCAGGGGGAAGAATTACTCAGGAGTATTGGCCCAGGTCAGAATGCTGCCATGAACCATTACAGGAAAGGCACGCCCACCCTCTCTAGTTTTTGTGGCTGTGATGGTTTGTTTTATGAGTCCATTTGGCTAGGCTACGGTACCCAGCTGTTTGGTCAAACAGCAGTCTAGATGTTGCTGTTAAAGAAAATCAGAATGTGTCACACAAAATAACCCTCTTTAACAAAAAATTTATTTTGAGCTAAAGGTAGTTTTTTTAAATAGTAGGTACAGGAGGGACACTCTGGTCACCCCCCTTTTCTTCCTGAAAGCAGATCAAACTCTCATGTGGACGATGTCCTCCTTATATCAGGAGGAAAGTAATATTCTTATCATCAAGGACGGAAAGTTGAAACCTAGAGAATTCTGTTAAATAGGCCTTATTAAAATAATTCTTACCTTCTTTGTCCTCCCCACATAGTTTAGTCACATTTCCACAAGTGCTTCACCTTGTTCAACCTAGTATAAAAGTCTTTGGGTTTTGCCACTTCTTTGGGCTTTCATTTCCTTATGAAGGCCCCTGTGTCACATAAAATTTATATTAAATTTGTATCCTTTTCTCCTGTTAATCTGACTTATGTCAATTAATCCTCAGGTCCAGCAGAAAACCCTAAGAGGGTAGAGGTAAAATTTTGCCTCCCATACACTGTGAAGGTCTTTAAAAAAAAAAAGATATGATGAATACTTAATTTTAAATGAAGCAGATTAGCTTCCGTACTGTAGGTGGGCCCCATCCAATTGGTAAAAGATCTTAAGAGAAAAGACAGAGGTTTTCCAGAGAAAAAGGAATTCTCCTCTAAACTATAATAACATAGAAACCCTGGCTGAGCTCCAGCCTGCTGCCCTGCAGAATTCACTCAAAATTACACATGAACTCTTCCCTGAATTTCTAGTCTGCCAGCCTACCCTACAAATGTTGGACTTGCCAGGCCCCACAAGTGCATGAGCTAATTCCTTAAAATAGCTCTTTATTTCTCTCTCATTCTCTGTAGAACCCTGACTAGTACAATGGTTAACTTATGGCTAATTTCTGTTGGTTTTGTGTCTTTGCTGCCTCCTTTAGCATTCTCCTCTTCAATACAGATTTTTTTTTTCCCACAGGAGAAAATAAAAGTTTTTAATATATGCACATGGAGAATACATATAGGCATGAAAATTCCAAAGACAGTGAGGCAACATTGGATATATAAGAAATTTTGGACAAAAGAGAAAATAGGGTGGAGGGACAGAGTATTAGATTTTAGAAATGAGAATGAGCGATTAACGAGAAGTTGAGAAAGAGTGAACATACATGGCAGGAAAATTCTTGCTAGGCAACTCAGAAACAATGGAACACAGGGGGTATCTAGCTAACAGGCCCCTGCCTGAAGCCCTCTTATTTGCCATAAATAAAAAAATTACAGTTTCTAAAAAGAGGGCTGCAATATATAAAGTTAGTGTTACCATTTGGGGAGAGAAACACTGAAAAGGTTAAGAAAAAAAAAGCAGGAATCAAAGGTTTGTTTTATCTTAAAAAAAACTTTTGCTCCACACAGAAACTTTAAGAAATAGAATTATTATTGCCATAGTCCATTCAGGTTGCTATAACAGAATATCAGAGACGAGGAGGATTATAAAATAGACAAGTATACAAAACGTATCTATTGTTCTTATTGAAATAAGTTAACACAAAGCAGAAAATGTGGTGTTAGTTTTCTTCTTCCTCTTTCTCTGTAATTACTAGGGTACCACCGAGCTTTTTCAGTTTGGGCACTCTCTTGGTTGCCTCTTTAATCCAGTTCCCCTAGCAGGGTGCTTCTCTTCCAAAGGATTGCCTACAAACACCAGGTATGACAGTTCTGCCAGCCTCACTAACTCGGCCCAGTCTTTTGCCCGGTTATTAGATATGTAGGAAATAATGAAGGGATTCTTCATTACATGGATCCCTTCCAACTTCTCAATAAAATCGTAGGAGATCAATAACAAGCATGGAGAAGGATGCACATTCATCTTCTCTGTAGGGGGAAACTGGGCATAAAGCTTTATCTCTTTGGCTTCAGATGGCTTCTAACTGGTTTTCTCTTCCCATCTGGCTAGGGCTTCTTTGATTGTTGTTGCTTTTGCCATTCCTCGATTGCTGCTGTCACTCCAGGTTTTCTGTTTGCTTGGTTTTTGCTTTGAAACTAGACCTCTTTGTCTCTCACATACAAGCTCCTTTCTTTCCCCTAGTACTAGTTACTACCGTATCAAACAGCCATCAATAGACTTCCCAACCCCAACTGTGCCTCTCTTAGTTCTCTTAACCCTGACATATCCATTCAACCAGCACTTTTCAAAGACTACAGGAATAGTCACGTGCTTTGGGCATGAAATGTTGAAAACATCACAGCCCTGGCCTCCATGCCTCTCAAGGTGTAAGTGAGCTAAGTAGGCAAACAAAGGATTGCAGTAACGTATAGTAAGTGTCACACTAGTAGATATATGAGCCTCTTAGGTACTGGTGGGACAAGGTGAGTGTGTTGAAAGGGGGCCAAGTTGTGGGTAAATGAAGGCCTGTGTGGTTTCCAATCAGGATGCTCTAGTAGGCTGAGAGAGGGAGTATTGAGATCATGTGGAAATGGCTTGGACAAGAAGGCCAACTCTGCCACTAGGATGGATGTAAGCACGTTATTTCGCATATCAGAATTTGTTCCCTCCTTTTCAAAAGAAGAAAGTGCCATGGAAGGGCAAAGAGCAGAGTTAGAGACCATGAAGCCAAAGAAAAAGAGTCTCTGAAACCAGAATGAAGTCCTGGAAATGACTGGGACAATACAGAAAACAACAACACAAAACGAGTCTACTTTCAGTTTAGCAATGTGCTAGATACTGGAATTTCAAAGGCACGCAAGGTCCTATGTTCAAAGAACGCATAGTCTAAGACAAGTCGCATGAGCACTCACCAGAATGTTCTTCCCCCAGGTAGAAAATAATGGCACGATGTACTCCCTCGGGTCTCTGTTTAGCTTTCACCTCATCAGAGAGGCCGATCCTCTCGCTTGATATAAAATAGCACCCACACCACTCCCCCAAACCTTTCATATCCTCCCACTCCACCTTTTATTTTTAACCTTTCTATTCAAGTTTATATTATAAGTATAGTTCACTAACTTTTCACAAACTGAATGCACACAAAACTCCAGCATCCAAATCAAGGAACAGCATTAGCAATGCCCAGAAATACCCATCTTGTCCAGTCTCAACCCTTCCCCCATGGATAACCACCATCCTGATTTCTAACACAATAAATTAGTTTTGCCTATTTTTGTACTTTACATAAATGGAATCACACAGAATGTACTCTTTGGGGATTGACTTCTTTCACTCAACATCAAATTTGTGCAATTCATTCAGGTGATTGTGTGTCATTTTCATTCATTCATTCTCATTGCTTTATAGTGTTCCGTTGCGTGAATATGACACAACTTATTTGTCCATTCAATCATTGATAGGCATTTGGGTGTTTTCAATGTTGAGTTATTAGGAATAAAGCTTCTATGAATATTCCAGTACATATCTTTGGGTGAACATTTCTGTTGGGTATAGACCTTGGAGTGAAATTGCTGGGTCACAGACTTACATTTTCTTAAAAAGATTTTAAGAAATTATTAAATCTTTCATGTATTAAAAACAGTGTGGCCCTAACCAGTTTGGCTCAGTGGATTGAGCATCGGCCTGCAGACTCAAGGGTCCCAGGTTTGATTCCAGTCAGGGGCATGTACCTTGGTTTCGGGCACATCCCCAGTGGGGAGTGTGCAGGAGGCAGCTGATTGGTGTTTCTCTCTCATCGATGTTTCTAACTCTCTACCCCTCTCCCTTACTCTCTGTAAAAAATCAATAAAATACATTTAAAAAACAACAACAACAACAAAACAGTGTGTAGATGTGTACTCATAGGTACAGACTTAGAACTTAAGAAATAGAATATTACTGCTATAGTCCATTCAGGTGGCTACAACAGAGTACCAGAGATAAGGGGGCTTATAAACAGCAAGCATTTATTTCTCACATTTAGGGAAGCTGGGAAGTCCAAGGTCAAGGCACCGACAGATTCAGTGTCTAGGGAGAGCTCACTTTCAGGCTCATGGATTGCCATCTTTTTGCTGTGTCCTTACATGATGATAAGGGAAAAGAGACTGTGGGGTCTCTTTTATAAGAGCATTAATACCATTCATTAGGGCTCTATCCTTATACCTAAGCACCTCCAAAAGTCCCCACCTCCAAACACCATCACATTAGGGATTAGGTTTCAACATATGAATTTGAAGGGAAACACATTCAGTCCATAGCAATTATCAATATTTTTAAACTTTTTGTACTTCTCTCTATCTCATCCCCCTCTCTGCTAATAGTAACCATTATTCCAAATTTTATTATTCTCTGGATCTTTATCATTTTGAGATATATTTCCCTATTGTGTGTATGTGTGTGTATGTGTATGATCTCCCTAAATCAGTGGTTCTTAATCTTCTGGCCCTTTAAATACAGTTCCTCATGTTGTGACCCAACCATAAAATTATTTTCGTTGCTACTTCATAACTGTAATGTTGCTACTGTTATGAATCCTAATGTAAATATCTGATATGCAGAATGGTCTTAAGCAATTAAGACCTGTGAAAGGGTCGTTCGACCGCCAAAGGGGTCTCGACCCACAGGTTGAGAACCACTGCCCTAAATGCTACATTATTTAGTTTTTTATGTTTTTGAACAAGGTGTAAATGGAACTTTGCTTTATTGTTCTTCATAGCACTTCTCACCAATTAACATTTTTTTTCTTACTTATTTATTAATTGTCTTGGTCACCCTCTCCCTCACAGCTCCTTGAAAACAAACAAAAATATGTCTTGTTAGAGAAACCAAGATGGCGGCATAGGTAAACGCCGGAGATTGCTGCCTCGCACAACCACTTCAAAAATACAACTAAAAGACAGAACGGACATCATCCAGAACCACAGGAAGGCTGGCTGAGTGGAAATTCTACAACTAGAAGGAAAGAGAAAAGCATACCGAAACTCAGAGGAGGTGCGGTGTGGAAGTAAAATACAGATATAGAGGCGCATGCTGAGAGGGTTGGCAGCTGAGGACACGGTTGACTTTTTCAATCAGGAGGGAGTCTCAAGCTCTGAGCTCCAGTTCCGGGCGAGTCTCTGGGGATCCAGACTCATACGAGAGAAACTGGACTGTCTGGCATTGGTCAGAACTCGAGGGCAGCTTTCTCTTGGGGGTGCTTGCAG
>NW_005355164.1:154364-170809 GCF_000412655.1 Myotis brandtii | reverse complement strand
TATAGGCCTCCCATCTGGCAGAATTAGCCATCCAGCCTCTCCTTCCCGGGCCCTTAGTTTCTCAGCTAGCCTCTGCTCCTCTGGCAGATGAGTAGGCTTCTCTGGGAGCCTTTGTGCTGGCAGGGCTACGAGAACTTCTAGGGGCCCTACTGGTCTTTTAGTCAATTCCTTGGCCCCTATATGGCTGCCAGGTGGTTAAGTATCTCGGGAGCTTTTTCCTTTCCTCCTGAGGTCAGGAGACTTCTTTAAGGTGGCTCCCATGTCCTCCTGTAAGGGCAGTGTGAGGAGATATATTCCTGTAGTCCCTGGGTAGGTCTGGCAGGGCCAGTGCCGGGGCGCTTACCAGGGCTTCTTAGATCTCCCCTGGCTCCTCCTCATGTGCCCCCCGCACCGGGTACCTTCCTCTACGAAGCTGCTCCCGTCTTCTGTCTTCCGTGTAGAGGGTCTCATCTGGATTCTGCAGGGCTGGTCCACAAGGTCCTCACGGAGGGAAGTGAGGGTAGTCAGTGTCTCCTCACAGTCAGGCAAAGGGGCCTCTGCCTTGGTTTCATTGTGTATGTGTTTTTTGGATGTGATTGTGGTTCC
This sequence comes from Myotis brandtii, assembly GCF_000412655.1. Classification (NCBI taxonomy): domain Eukaryota; kingdom Metazoa; phylum Chordata; class Mammalia; order Chiroptera; family Vespertilionidae; genus Myotis; species Myotis brandtii. Next base: position 170,224 of record NW_005355164.1, on the reverse strand, counting down.
GGCTCTTGTGGAAAAGCTTGTCTGAGGTCTCACTGTTATGTGCTCACTGGGTGTTCCCAGAGTCCACAGCCTGGAAGGAAGGATTCTCGGGTCCTGAGGCTCAGGTACTATAACTTTGGCCGGTGTGGTGTGACTCTTGCTGGATTAGTGTCACTCTGAAACTCACCATGAGGGGCCTGGAGCCCATGACAGTGGGGGTCATGTGTCTCATAGTCTGTGGTTGAGGCAATGGGACTCTGGCCAAAGTGATTTCCCTTTCTGAATCATGAGGGGGTTCAGGATCCAGCAGCTGGGGATGTGGGAATCTTGGGGTCTGTGGCTGAAACAATGTGACCTTGTCCAGGGAGGAAAGTCCTCAATAATTCACCAAGCTGTCCTGAGGTAGGTAGCTGGGAGGGGGATATCGTGGATCCTACTGAGGGAGCCGTGTGCCCTTGGTTGGAGAGGCACATGCCCAGTGGCAGCACAAAGAGGGGCCCAGGAGCCATCTGCAAAGGGTGTGTGCTCATGGGGGCTCACATGCTGGATCAGAGCGATTGTGGTGTGCCACCAGTGCTGTGGAGGGGGAATTCCAAGTTTCTGCTTCAGGGGTTGTGCGACCTTGGTTGGATATGCATGCCCAATGGCTGCTTACAGAGGCACTCAGGAGCCGTCTGCTGGGGCAGTGGCCTCAGGGGACCCTTGTGCTGGAGCAGCGCTACCATGGGGACTGGATGCCAGCAGCCAGGGTTGTGCCTTGCAGTGGCTCAGAGAAGCACCCAGAGCCCGCCTACCAGGGTAGCAGGCTCAGGGGGCTTGCCACTGGGTTGGTGCAACTGCAGTGACCAGAGGTTGGTAGCTGAGGAGGGGGAAGTCCAAGTTTCTTCTGTGGGGCCCTGAGCCCTTGGTTGGATACGAGTGTGCCTAGTGGCAGCTCACAGAGGACCCAGGATTCACCTGCTGAGGCAGTGGCCTCAGGGGGCCTGCGTGCTGAAACCACGGGACCGCGGTGTCTATGGGCAGGCAGCCAGCAGTGGGGGAAGTCTGAATTTCTATTGCCGGGGCAATGCATCCTTGTTTGGATAAGAGCGCACACAGCAGCGCCTCACGGAGGCACCCAAGAGCCACCTTTGTGGCCTTGGGCTCAAGAGGCCTGTGCAAACCTCTTGGTTCCTCCTCCCAGCCCTCAGACTCCAATCAATCAGTGGCGGAGGCGGGGCAGAACTGGAGACTGGCTCCCTTAGTAGTCCTGCAGGTTCAATCTGAAGACGACAGACCAGGCACCAATGGACCAGCACTGCCGTTATGAACCTGACAGTGCTGCCTGCCTCCTGGAACTTGGCCTCGGGCACTGCGACCACTTCCCCTCCCTAGACACTCCACAAGGAAGAAAGAATACTGCCAGCAGCACCAGGGGTGACCAGCGGTGACTGCTCTCCCCGTGCTTCCTCCAGGTCACTCGAGCCCACCCCGCTCCAGATGAAGTGTGATCACGGCACATGGAAGGAATGTAGTAAAAAAAATAAAAACCGATGACCAAACGACTAGAGGGATGACCCAACACTGGGTGCACCGTGTCCACTTACATAGCGCTAGGCGCTTGATGTGAGCAGATAGAAGAAAACAAGACCGTCAAGGCCTGTCCACTCCCCAAGGCGGGTTTGAGTTAAAAGCCAAGTGGGATGACGTCGGAATTACCCAAGCAGGCCCCCACTCCCTTCACCTGCTCAGACGCCTAGGGTCCCCTTACAGCTGGGCTGAGCTCTGCTCAATACTCCCCTGCCCAATGCACAGTGACAACATGCAACTCATCAGCCAAGCCCGAGCAGGACCCACTGCCAGGCTCCTGCAAACCACCCAGGAAGCCGTTTGTCCAGCTCCAGCGCCCAGCCCCAGGCTCCAGGCAAACGGACCCACCTGTCGGAAGACCAGCCTGAGGTCTGGGTGGCACAGGCTCTGAGAGGAGATACCTCCACCGCGCGTACCGGGCCTCTAGTAGGTAATAAAACAAAGAATTAAAACAAGCAGTAATGGTTATTATTGAATACCAAAGGAAAATGGCAATCTTTCTTTTCAAAGATAAGCGTGGAGGAATAATTATGTAAAAATATGGGTATATTGGATTGGGATGATGTTCATTGGAAATTGAAGACGAAGTTACAAGTAACAGATAAGACCATGACTAGGTACACAAACATTTAGATTATATTGACTTCCCTTTGGAAATATCTGTAATAGTATCAAAATAAAGAAAAAATAATATCAGAGGGGGAAAGGTTAGTTATAGTATTATCAAAAGTAGAAGGAAGGAGAGACCAAGATGGCGGCGTAGGTAAACACCGGAGACTGCTGCCGCAAACAACCACTTCAAAAATACAACTAAAAGACGGAACGGACATCACCCAGAACCACAGGAAGGCTGGCTGAGGAGAGACTCTTCAACTAGAAGGAAAAATAACAGCACACCGAGGCTCAGAGGAGGCGCAGTGTGGAAAATACTCAGGTGCGGAGGTGCGCGCGCAAAGCGGGCTGGTGGCTGAGGGCGCGGTTGTTGTTTTCAATCAGGAGGGAGTCTCAGACTCTGAGCCCCAGATCTGGGCGAATCGCTGGGGACTCGGACTCAAACGGGAGAAGCGGGATTGTCTGGCATCAGTTGGAAGGTAGCTTTCGCTCCGAGGTTTGCAGCGGTTCCTGGGGTTCTGAGAAGCAGAGCCTCTGGGAACGGGACTGAGAGCGGCCATAACTGCTCCCTCCACCCGCCCTGTTGATCCCGCCCCGCCCAAGCCCTGCGCAGAGCCATTTGCCGGATCGCCTCAGGCAAAGGCTAGATTAGCACCTCCCCAGAGGACAGAAGTTTTCCGCGGCAGACACAGCTGATTCACACAGCCAGTCGGCCTGGTGGTCAAATCCCTCTAGTATTAACTACAACAATCAAGGCTCAACTAGAACAAGACTGCGCACAAAGACCACTAGGGGGTGCACCAAGAAAGCATAAAAAATGCGGAGACAAAAAAACATGACAGAAATGGAGGATATAGAGCTAAAAAACGCAATTTTGAGGGCTTGCAATAAACTTTTGGAGAGCCTCACGAAAACTAATGAGACCCTCGATGCTATGATAAAGAAACAACTAGAAATTAAGCATACATGGTCTGAAATAAAGAATATTACACCCAATAGCAGACCAGAGGAGCGCAAGAATCAAGTCAAAGATTTGAAATACGAAGAAGCAAAAAACACCCAACCGGAAAAGCAAAATGAAAAAAGAATCCGAAAATACGAAGATAGTGTAAGGAGCCTCTGGGACAGCTTCAAGCGTACCAACATCCGAATTATAGGGGTGCCAGAAGAAGAGAGAGAGCAAGATATTGAAAACCTATTTGAAGAAATAATGACAGAAAACTTCCCCTACCTGGTGAAAGAAATAGACTTACAAGTCCAGGAAGCGCAGAGAACCCCAAACAAAAGGAATCCAAAGAGGACCACACCAAGACACATCATAATTAAAATGCCAAGAGCAAAAGACAAAGAGAGAATCTTAAAAGCAGCAAGAGAAAAAAAGTCAGTTACCTATAAGGGAGTACCCATACGACTGTCAGCTGATTTCTCAACAGAAACTTTGCAGGCCAGAAGGGAGTGGCAAGAAATATTCAAAGTGATGAATAGCAAGAACCTACAACCAAGATTACTTTATCCAGCAAAGCTATCATTCAGAATTGAAGGTCAGATAAAGAGCTTCACAGATAAGGAAAAGCTAAAGGAGTTCATCACCACCAAACCAGTATTATATGAAATGCTGAAAGGTATCCTTTAAGAAGAGGAAGAAGAAGAAAAAGGTAAAGATACAAATTATGAACAACAAATACACATCTATCAACAAGTGAATCTAAAAATCAAGTGAATAAATAATCTGATGAACAGAATAAACTGGTGATTATAATAGAATCAGGGGCATAGAAAGGGAGTGGACTGACTATTCTTGGGGATGAAAGGGGTGTGGGGGATGCGGGTAGAGACTGAACAAAAATCGTGCACCTATGGATGAGGACAGTGGGGGGCGGTGAGGGCGGAGGGTGGGGTGGGAAACGGGTGGAGGGGAGCTATGGGGGGAAAAAGAGGAACAACTGTAATAATCTGAACAATAAAGATTTAACTAAAAAAATATGTCTTGTTCTTACTATTGTATGTCCAGTTCCAAGAAGTGTGTGTGGTACATAGAAGGTGCTCAGTGAACATTTGGTGAATGAAATAATGAGAAATTTTGCTTTCTATATGACTAGTATGATTCAAGCTCTTTGTGAAAATGAAACAATTCGAATGATGGCTAATAAGCATTGTCCTGCTAAGGACAAGAAAAATGAGTGCAGGAAATCCAGTAATAGTAAATGTAGATTAAAATAATAGGAAACATAGTTGGCCCGTGGAGCGACGGAAAAAGCATCAGCTTCAGCATCAGCAAACTTTGACTGGAATCTGGCTCTGACGCTTGCCAGCAATGTCCCTCAGAGCAAGGCTCAACCTCTCTGGAGCTTCCATTTCCTGGATTGCAAAACAAAAATACTATTACAGGATATGTAATGTGAAGGTTAGATGAGTTCATGGATCAAATGCTCTGAACAATAAATTATACTATAAACTGTCATCAATACTAAGACCAGGAAAGGCTTTGCAAAATAAACATCTCCACAAAACTCCCTCTTTACATCTTCCTCCAGTTTAAATTTTATATTATAAACATACCTTCTTTTTAAAAGGGCAACTTCTCTAATTAGCTGTCTCCTCAAGCAATAGTACTTTATTATACAACAAATTGTATAATTCAGTTGTTATTATGTTCACAAGGTTGTGCAATCATCATCACTATGTAATTCCAGAACATTTTCATCACCCGAAAGAAACCCCATGCTTATTAGCAGTCACTCTCTATTATCCCCTCTTCCCAGCCCCTGGCAACCACTAATTTGTTTTCTGTCTAATTTAGATGTAAAGAGAATCACACAATATGTGGCCTTGTATGTGTCTGATTTCTTTAACTTAGCATAATGTTTTCAATGTTTATTCATGTGACATGTATCAGTACTTCATTCCTTTTTTACAGTGATAATTTGCATTTATGGATATGTCATTTTTTATTTATCTGTTCTTTTTAAAAATATATTTTATTGATTTTTTTACAGAGAGGAAGGGAGAGGGACAGAGAGTTAGAAACATCGATGAGAGAGAAACATCAATCAGCTGCCTCCTGCACACTCCCCACTGGGTATGTGCCCACAACCAAGGTACATGCCCCTGACAGGAATCGAACCCTGGACCCTTGAGTCTGAAGGCCAATGCTCTATCCACTGAGCCAAACCAGTTAGGGCTTATTTATCTACTAGAGGCCTGGTGCACAAAAATTTGTGCACTTGGGGGTGGGGGGATCCCCCAGCCCGGCCTGTGCCTGTCGCAGTCTGGGACCCCTCGGGAGATAACGACCTGCTGGCTTAGGCCTGCTCCCGGGTGGCAGAGGGCAGGCCCAATCCCTAGGTGCAGCCCCTGGTCGGGCTCAGAGCAGGGCGGACTGGGGAGTTGGGGCGCCGCCCCCTGTCATGCACAGAGCAGGGCGGATTGGGAGGTTGCGATGCCACCCTCAGTCACACTCAGGGTAGGGCCGATTGGGGGGTTGGGGCCCCGCCCCCTGTCACACTCAAGGCAGGGTCTATGGGGAGGTTGCGGCGCCACCCCCTGTCACGCACAGAGCAGGGCCGATCAGGAGGTTGGTGCGCCGCACCCTGTCAAACACAGAGCCGCAGGGCGATCAGGGGGTTGGGGAGCTCCCCCCTGTCACGCTGATCCCGGTGCCGGGAGCCTCGCTGCTCCACTGATCCCGGTGCTGGGAGGCATATTACCCTTTTACTATATAGAATAGAGGCCTGGTGTACGGGTGGGGGCCGGCTGGTTTGCCCTGAAGGATGCCCTGGATCAGGGTGGGGGTCCCCACTGGGGTGCCTGGCCAGTCTGGCTGAGGGGCTGAGGGCTGTTTTCCGGAAGCGGGTGACTGAAGCTCCCAACCGCTCCTCTTTTTCTTTTTTTCTTTTTTATTCTGGGCCAGCTTTAGCTCTGAGGCCTCACTGCTGAACACATCGATACAATGTTGTGGTCCTGCTGGCTAAAGCCTGGCTGACTGAAAGCTGGTTTCTGGGGTTTTGTTTAGCTTCTATATTTGCAACATAGTACATAGTTGCTTAGAGTTGCAGCTGAGAGGCCAGCAAGTCTGGCGGGGAACGTTGGAGTCTGCCGTCACTGGAGCAAGCAAGCCTCCCTGCTCGCTTCAGTGCATGGCTGCCAGCCGCCATCTTGGCTGACAGTTAATTTGCATAAGGATATGCTGATTAGCCAATGGGAAGGGTAGCGGTCGTACGCTAATTACCATGTTTCTCTTTTATTAGTGTAGATTCTTATGTTTAGGGATATTTATATAGTTTCCATTTGGATGGTATTATAAATGATGCTGCTATAAACATTTGAGTGTAAGTTTTTGTGTGAACATATGTTTTCAGTTCTCATAGGTAGCTATTTAGGAGTGGAACTGCTAAGTCATACAATAACTCTGTATTTTATTTTTCCAGGAACAGCTGATGTTTTCCACAACAGCAGCACCAATTTAGAACCCCACCAGCAATATATGAGGGCTCCAATTTCTCCACACCCTCTCTGAACAAGTACTTGTTTTATTTCTAGCATCATCCTTCACTTTACCTACCAACACTGCCTCAGTCACATTAGTATTGCAACAGGTCTAGAAACTATTTAAATTAAAACACAACATTCCTACGTGACACCCATATATTTAAAAAGTGGTCCAGCTCTAGCCTTTTTGGCTCAGCCTGCAGAAGGAAAGGTCTGGGGTTCAATTCCGGTCAAGGGCAAGTACCTCGGTTGCAGGCTTCATCCCTGGCCTGGGGCCCTGGTCCGGGCTCCTGCAGTAGGCAACCAATCCATGTGTCACGTCGCTATTTCTCTCTGTCTTTCCCTATCTCTTCCACTCTCTCTAAAAATTAATGGAAAAATATCTTCGGGTGAGGATTTAAAAAAAAAAGGACTCCAACCTGGCCAGCATGCCTCAGTGGTTGAGCATCGACCTGTGAACCAGGAGATCACGGTTCTATACCCGTTCAGGGCACATGTCTGGGCTGCCAGCTCTATCCCCAGTGTGGGCTGTACAGGAAGCAGCTAATCAATGACTATCTTTCATCATTGATGTTTCTCTCTCCTTCCTTCCTCTCTGAAATAAATAAAAAATATATATATTTTTAAAAACACTCCAAAGTACTGTTTCGAATTTTTTCTGGCAGAGTATTCAGTATTGAAGCTGTGTTGCCCAGCGGGGGATTCAATTCACCATCACAGGGCTCCTAACAGAATCCCAGGAAGAAACAGTTTGGGGAACAAATCCTTGTATTAAACAGAGAGCTGTCTGGAGTAAGGGTAAGGGTGGCAGTTGAATAGCTTTTCACATGCATGTCACGTCCTTTCACTTTATTCTCTTGCTGTGGTCACCCTCGTGGACAGTCTAGCGCAGGCAAAATATCTCTAACGCTCAGCACACAGGGTCCCATTCTCCTCCCTCCGGCCCCGCCCCTCCAGGTCCACTCCTTCGCCAACACTTCACCCTCCCACTCGCGCTCAGGATCAGAGGGGCGGAGACATGGGTGTTAAAGGGGGTCTGCGACCAATCCGCGTGCGTCTGGGAAAGCCCGATGACGTAGCCAAGCTCCAATCCGCATTCTGGGGGCGGGGCTGAAGTCCGACGGGCGCAGGGCGCAACGCAAGGCAGGAGGAGGAGACACCCTGGTGGAAGCACGTGACCTGGGTCTGGAGCCGGAAGCTTCCTATCTGGTAGGGAGCGCCCCCCATCACCTAAGGCAGCGATGGTGAGTGAGGGCGCATGCGCCGGAGGACGCGCTGGGGGCTCCTTGTCCCTGTCCCCCAGTCTCTTTAGTTGCCCCTTCCTTGGCCAGCAGTCTGTTGTCACCTCCTGTTCGCCCCTGGACGGAGAGGGATTGTTGAGGGCTGAGGAGGGATCTGGGGGAGGTTGTGGTCTGCGGAGGAGGAGCTGGTCACATGGAGAATTGGAAAGGGGGCAGGAGAGAGAGGCCAGTGGGGCTGCGAACGCGTCGGGGGTAGCAGCGGTGGGATGTGAAAGAACAAGGGAGCCCAAGAGCAGCGGGTGAGGACACATCGAGGTTCAAGATCAGTGCTGCCCTACCTGGTCTGGCTCAGTGGATAGAGTGTAGGCCCGGACTGAAGGGTCCTAGGTTCGGTAGGGGTCGAGGGCACATGCCCGGGTTGCGGGTTGCGGGTTGCGGGCCGGAGCCCCAGCAGGGGGCGTGCAGGAGGCAGCCAATCAATGATTCTCTCTCATCATGGATGTTTCTATCGCTCCCTCTCCCTCTCTGAAATCAATAAAAATATATTTTTAAAAAGAAAAAATGCCATTCTTTTAAAATATATATTTATTGATTTCAGAGCGGAAGGGAGAGAAATATCCATGATGAGAGAGAACCATTGGTTCAGGCATGTGCCCTTGACCGAAATCGAACCTGGGACCCTTCAGTCTGCAGGCCGACGCTCTATCCATTGAACCAAACCAGCTAGGGCAAGAAAATACCATTCTTAAAAAAAAAAAAAAAAATCCGTGTTGAAGGCCATGTAAAGGGAATGCGAAAAGGGTCTGGAAGGGCCCTGGCTTGGGAAAAAGAATGTCTGGGGCAGGTCATGAGAGACCTGGGTTGCAAGTGAAGAGAATCGAGGCCATCCTCCTAGCAATGCTTCTGATTGCATCTTTACCCACTAGACTTCTGCACTGACCCACGGGCTGGAGCGAATTCCTGATCAGCTCGGCTACCTGGTGCTGAGCGAAGGCGCAGTGCTGGCGGTGCGTTCTGGGCAAAGGGGGTGGGGGTGGGGGAGTCCCCCCAAGTACACATTGCCCAGTTGAGACTAATTTCCCGCTATTCTTGGTCATAATTGGTATAGTAAGTTTTTAATAATTAAATCTCTGGAATCTCAGTATGGTAATTATTCTGAGGTAAAAGGGTTTACTAACTTTACCGAAGTCAGACAACCAGTTACAGGTTTGTTGATAACTTGTATTACCCAAGTATTTATTGAAGAGGCTTTGTATTTTGTTCCATAGTACAATGTAGTGTTAGCTTGCTAGAAGTTTTCAATCTAGCTAGAGAGACAGGCTTAAGGTCAAAAGCTTAAACCAATGCCAGTGGTCAAGACAACTGAAAGAGTTCAGAAAATGAAGGATTCAACCCTTAAGGTTATAACTTGTGTTGTGACAAGGAATCCTTGAAGGACAAAAAATTCAGCTGGGCCCTGACCGGTTTGGCTCAGTGGACAGAGCATCGGCCTGTGGACTGAAGGGTCCCAAGTTCGATTCTGGTCAAGGGCATGTACCTTGGTTATGGGCACATCCCCAGTGGGGGGTGTGCAGGAGGCAGCTGATCGATGTTTCTCTCTCATCGATGTTTCTAACTATCCCTCTTCCTTCCTCTCTGTGAAAAATCAATAAAATATATTTTTAAAAAATTCAGCTGGGCTTAAAGGAAGAATGGTTGTGAACAGACAGAAAAGGAGAGGGCTGAGATCGATATATTTGCAGGAGTGATGCCTGTTTTGATAGTGGGTTTATGTTGAAAAGTTTGGAAAGGTTTGGGGTAAGAAAAAGATGTGTAAGAAAAGATCTGATTGTGGAGGCCTTTCAAGACTGGGGCAATAGGAGCTTTGAAGGGTTTTTTTTAACAGAAACATGAGCTGATAAAATAGTTGAGCCAGACTGTTCTATTAGGTGTGAAGGTGGGCTGGAAGGGGTGGAATCCAGAAGCAGGAAGGCTGTTGCAGAAGGAAATCTGTGTATGAGTATGGACTGGTGGCACTGAGAAGGAGCAAGGAGAGAAGAGAATTTAAAGGAAGAATCAATATATCTTCATAATGACTAGAGATAGGTAATAGAGGAGATACTTCTCCATTCAGTACAACTTTGAACTCAAGCCGACAATGATGGTTCCTTTAACAGGAAATTACTAAAGGAAGTTTACTGGGGGATGGGAGCGGTAAGGGGAATTTTGATGGCTTAACTTTAGACATCAAGTTTGACATAAAACAACAGCAGTTAATATGTATTGCTAAGAGCTGTTTTGAGCACCTCACCAATATTATCTCACATAACCCTCAAGAGCCCATATGATAGATGCTATTGTCTCTCATTTACAGATAAGGAAACTGAGGTACAGAGTGTCCAAGAGAGCAAAGGGCACTGAACTTAACCTAGTGGGAGGCTCATCTCAAGGAGGTAGAGAGAAGTTGTGACAGTCACATGAAAAGAGGAAGCCCAGGCCACTGTGATATGATTACCCAAGGGCAATGTAATGGGGGGGGGGGGGGGAGGAGAGGATGTGTTTGTGTCAAGGACAAAAGGGATATTTGTTTCAGATTCTGCAGACAAGGCAACAAGTGGGAAGCCAGGAAAAGATAGAGCCTTGAAAGTCAGTGATGTTTGAGAATGTGGTTTTATCAAATAAATGGCGACAGGGAGAGAAATCAAGTTTCAAGGGATTCGAAAAGAATGGTCAGTAAAGAAATGGATGAGTCACAGCTTACCGGGGGAAGCCCAGTATAAGCATGAGAACCAGTATGACATCTAGAAGGGCAACAACATCATAGGAAAGTTTTAGGTTTGTTTCCAAAACGGGTGACCTCGAGGGTACTAGGAAATGGAGAGGAAGAGGGTACCAGTGCCAGAGCCAAAGTGGTTCCTGAAATTCTTTCCCAATTCTGTTCCCTAATTCCTGCCATCCTCCCGCCCTGTCTGCATGCAGTCATCTGGGGATCTAGAGAATGATGAGCAGGCAGCCAGCGCCATCTCTGAGCTGGTCAGCACAGCCTGCGGTTTCCGGCTACACCACGGCATGAACGTACCCTTCAAGCGCCTGTCGGGTGAGCCCCATCCCCTGCCCCTACTGGTGGTGATAGGAAGTAGGGTGCTCCCAGAGGTGGGGTGCTGTCCTCAGGGAAAAAGCACTGGTCTCCTATCAACCTCCCACCATCTCCCCCTGGGGTCCCTGGTTCTGGCCACTTTCTTCTCTTTGGGATTCACCCCTGCATCAGAAGTATGAGAAAGTAAGAGAAGGGTATTGAATGCAGACGCCCCATCTTCAGATCTCTGAGCGTCAAACCATCTCATTTCTTTGGCTCTTGATTCCAGCCAGTCTGTGTATGACCCCGTGGAGGCCATTACACCCCACTAACTCTGTGTTCCCTTCCCTCTCCCGGGGTTTGGGAAGGTGTGTCTCCCCTCCAGTGGTCTTTGGAGAACACACGCTGCTGGTGACCGTGTCAGGACAGAGGGTGTTTGTGGTGAAGAGGCAGAACCGAGGCCGGGAGCCCATTGACGTCTGAGCCTGCCAAGGGTGAGGGAAGAGGTGGATTGGGTCCGTGAACCTCTGTGATGAGGAAGATGCAACCTCCTCTTTCTCGGCCTGATGCCAGACCTAAGGCTCTCTGCTCACCCTCTCCCCCACACCCCATCACCTGAAGGGGGAGAGGCTTGGTGACTGCGCTGTGTTCAGAAGAGGGAGGACAAGGGGGCCTCCCTCTCTCCTAATAAACATGTCTGCTGTTCCCAGACCCAGGGATGTGTGTATGGGGGTTGGGAGGTGCTACACCCATGTCTTCTGCCTTTTAAGAGGAAAGTCATGTAATTCAGCCCAAACTGGTGGAGCTAGGCTATCTCTGAGCATATCAAACTGAGAATCAAAAGAAAAAAAATGGGGGAAGGGAGCAGACAGGAGCTATTTGGTATGCATGCTGAAGGGAATCATTCTGAGCTCTGGTCTCTGCTCCTTCCACCAACACACAAACAACAGTCATTCTCCCTCCTCAACAGGCATTTAATAGACTTACTTCAGTTGGAAGCAGTAGTTGGAGAATAAGTTACAGGGACAGACAAAAAACAAAAACAAAACCCACACAACTTAAAGTGCTTCAGGCTGCAAACGTAAACATGAGGGGCAGGAGGAGGCCACCTAGCTATCTCCCCTCACCTCTGAGACAGGAGGGTCATTGTCTGGGTCCCTTTACCATCACCACCCTCGAGTCTCAGCCCTCAGGAGGGGGGAGGGGGGATTTCAGAGGCAGGAAAGACAACTTAATAGGAATGAGAAAACACTTTGTAAACTTAGAACCAGGGAGCAAGGCGGGGAAACAAGGGAGCTCTTGGAACCCTTGCCCTGACCAAGGGGTGGGACCAGCCCTCCCAGGAAGTCAGGGAAATACTGTTGGTTTAGTGCTGCAGCCACACCCGCCCGTTTCACAGCTTTTCCCTCAGCAGACACAGACAGGCTGCGGCCTCCTCACCCACAGTGGGAGGCATCCCTAAGGAGGCACAGTCTGGAACAAGGACCCCCTCCAGAGGCATTCGATTTCTGGGAGTATAAGAGCCGGCAAAGTGCTACTTTACAGGCTCCACCACCAGGACTTTGCACTCGCGCTTGGCAATCTTGTCCAGAGAGAGCACAGCCTTTTCTGGGGGCAGGTAGAGGGGGCGGCCGACTGGGGAGGCCACAGGGGGTGTGATGGCCCTGCGCTCCATCACACTGCCGGACCTGGAGGAAGGCAGAGAACGTGGGCTCTAGTTAGACCTCAGGACCGCTTCCTGCTCCCGCTCCAATTCCGGCCTCTACTGAGTCCAGTGGCTCCCCTCCTTTGGTTCCATACCTCATGAGGTGGCTGCGGGAAGGCTGTTGGTGAGAGAAGGACTGAGAGCGGCCCAGGCTAGCCTGGTGCCTCTCCACCAAGTCCCGGACAGCTGGGCTGCTGGGACTGCTCTTTCGGGAGAGGGGCCGGGCCTCGGGTGGAGGGTGGGACACACTAGCAGTGAATTGTAGCTTCAGTTTCATGTGCTGGCTCAGCTGGGGTGGAAAGACACAGATCAGCATTCCCACTTGGCTTCCAGGCCCCAGACCTCCTTTCAAATCACCTTTCCGCTTGGCAGACCAATATTGGACCTAAAGTCCACCTTCCTTTAGCCTGGCTTTAGTGCCATCCATTGTATTTCCTCTCCAGCAGCTAGCAGGCCTAATGCCTCCTATCCCAACATTCTGCATCACCCACCACACCGTCCACCCCCTCTCCAGTGGGCACCTCCCCAACCCACCTCAAAGAGCCCTGTCCTTAGAGCCTGGAAGGCTACACTGAAGGTGAGTGCACTGCCCTTCCGGGAAAAGCCAAGGTTGTTGAGGGGCGTGTGGCAGACAATGGAGTCTAGGGCAGCCTGCATGGCCCGACGGTCCTCCTCACACAGCTGCTTTCCTGGGGGGCAGAAACAGCGACCAGTAAACATCTGTATAGTGTTCCTCAGCAAGGGGCTTCCAGGAGCACAGTCTTGATTGATCTTCAAAGTCACCCTGTGGAGTAAACTGAGTATATCTTTTGCCAAATGTTATAAATAACAGCTGATATTTATTGTGTGCTGGGGTCTATTCTAACCACTTCATATTCATTAAATCTTTAAATCACCATACCATCTTCATGGTGGGGGTGGGGGGGAGAGCAGTATTATTTTCTCCTTTTTAGGGATGAGGGAGCTGAGGTTCAGAGAGGGTAAGTAACCACCCAGGGTCACACAGCTTATAAATGATGGAGGTAGAAATTAAACATACCAGGGAGCTAGCATCAGTGCCAGTGCTCTTAAATCATCCTGCCTCGCTGCCTCTCTAAATTTTCTGTCTGTGACACGAGCCAAAGCAGCCTGCCACATGTCACCCACCTCCATGGCTTCTTCCTTTCCCCTCCCCTCCTTCGGGACAAAGGCCCAGCCTACCAGCCTGTGCGTGCTCCGGGGTCCACACGAGCCTCACAGCAAGGAAGTCTTGGAGATTGTTGAGCAGTGTGTAAGTCACCGTGAAACGCTCATAGGTCCGAACTGGGGACTCACAAGAAGCAGTCATCACAAAGCACGGGCGGTCCAGGCGAATGCTGGGCAGGCTAGAAGCAGTGGGAGGGGAAAGCAGGATGTATGTGTTTTGAAACAAAGGTGAACAGGGTGGTCCCACCAAAGGTTCCCACACACTCACCGGTAGTGGGTGTAGATGCTCTGGGTGAAGGGCAGCTTTGGGGTGGACCACTGAACCACAGCAATCAAGGGGACTTCTAGGCCCTGTGGGAGGAGCAGAGGGAAGCATCATGGGTAACAGAGATCCCCTCTCATCTTCAGGTAACACCCTAGCCTTTCCCTCCCACTGCTTTTTCATTTTTTTGTTAATCCTCACCCGAGGATATTTTTCCATTAATTTTTAGAGAGACTGGAAGGGAGGGGGAAAGAGAGAGAGAAACATCGATGTGGGTTGTTTCCCACATGAGCCCCGACCAGGGCCGGGCATTGAGCCTGCAAACAAAGTATGTGCCCTTGCCCGGAATCGAACTCAGGACCCTTCAGTCCACCAAGCCAAACCAGCTAGGGCCCACTGCTTTTTCTTAACCTGTTTCCTTGAAATCACCAGCCCCTAATACTCACCTCCTTGGCCCCTGGAGGTGGCTGCTCACCCACTCGCAGCTGAAACAGGAAGTTGTGTTCCTCTAGGGCACTGAGTGGGCAGGGGAAGCAGCCAGAGGTACCAGGAAGCCGACAGAAGGAGCCCATGGAGACCTCCCCAGATTGGTGACTAGTTCAGAAGAAAGGGGACAGAGCTGGGTCTTTTCAGGCCAGAGCTCTCAGCCCTGCCCCCAGCCCCACCACTTTGCAGCCCTGCCCCTTCCCAGGACCTCACCAGACATTGTCCACCAGCAGCACAGAGCCATCGGGCATGACAGGTAGATAACTGGCATTGAAGTTTGGGAGGATACGAATATCCCAGATGGAAATTTCCTCTTGGGAAGAGCTGTTCAGCACTGTCGAAGGTAACCAGCGCAGTGATTATCTGGACCCCTCAGATCCCACCTTAATCCCCCAAAATGAACCTTTCCCCCCCAGTCTGCACAGAGTAACTGCCACCCAGTCATTGCCCTTGCTGCTACCCAAGACCTTAGCCACCAATCTGCTCACCCTTGAGAACAGTCAAGTGTTTTCCAGCCACAGTGAACTGCCGGCATTTCAGAACTGGAGGGGGCAGCAGAGTCAGCAGGGTGCTCACTGCGGGAGAGAGCAGGAGCAAGAGCAAGAACGGATGGGCTGGGCCTGGGCACAGACCTCACCTCCAACCCACAGTTCTAACATTCCTCTTAATGCCGCTCCAGCATTTTCTCCCTGCGTTCTCCCCACCTTGGGCCTTGAAAGCACTCTGCTCTCCCCGGAAGGTCTCCCCAGGAAATCGGGTCTGCAGCAAGCGCAGGTAGCCTTGATCTCTGACCTCTGGTGCCTCAACCTCCCGCTTCCACACAGTTACTACAATCTGAGCAAAGGGACACAGGGCCACAGTCAAGAGGAGAGGCAGCCAGCCTCAGAGAGGACATCTGAGTGAGGAGAGCTTCACCCCTTGCCAATCTTACCTTGGCCTTAGGTGTCCCGGGGGGCAGTCTATCCAGTGAAACAGTGAGTGGGAAGATGACCTCATCTGTGGACACAATTGGCTCTTCCACAGGCAGCTAGGGGTGTGAAAGGGGTGGAGAGGTCAGGAGAGGGGCAGTTCCCTTTCAGAGGTGCCCAGTTCCCTCCTCATCCATCATCTGCCCCCAGCTTCCTCCCGATGTCCCCCCTCCTCTCCGGTCTTTGGATCCCAGCAAATCACCCCTGGTCCTCACCGTGGTCACTCCCCCTGAGGTAGCAGGGCCCGGGCCGTGGGTGAGAAGGGGGCTGCAGCCGCGAAACAACCCCCCACCGCCCGGATCCCCGCCCC
>NW_005355164.1:149496-153955 GCF_000412655.1 Myotis brandtii | reverse complement strand
ACGAACCCGGAACCGAGACCCCGCGGGGCCGGAGCCGGGCGCCCGGAGAATGACTGGAGAAAAGCCGGAAGCGGAAGGGAAGGGGCGTGGCCTGGGGCCCCGGAATCGGTGAGTGACGGGACCCTGGAGGAGAGGGGCGGGTGCGGCGGCCGCTAGATTGCAGCAAGAAGGATTCAGGAGAGACTCTAGACAGGCTTTTTGGAGAATATGAAAAAGAACCCTCTCCACCCCCCGCGTCTCGCATGAAGATGCAGCATCCCCTTCCCTTTCTGCTCTACATAAAGCAAGTCCAAGTTTCAAAGTATTTATTCATTCAACAAACATTTCATAGTGAAATGGGCGTAGCTCAGTAACAAACATTTCACAGAGACATACATGGACGGATGATTCCAGCCCACCGTGTCCCAAACGTCCTCTGGCTGAACGCATGGTCTGCTCCTCCAGGGAGCCTGTGAGTGCTGCGTGGACCTGCCAGGGGGCTGGACAGGGGAAGGGGCAGAGGGGGGTGGAGGAGTGCCTCTGGGAGCTGAACAGCTGGAGTCCTTGGCACGGCCTGGAGGACTCTGGGCCCACGTCCATGCCAGGTTCCCATCGTCCTGCAGGGAGCAGACTTGCTTTCTCAGGGAAGCAGAAATGTCATCGGCTGTCCCACACTGGTCACACGTGTCCTGTAGCTTAGCTGCTCTTTAACCTAAGACTCCGTGGTCTAACGCCTAGGGGGTGAGTAGCTTTGAAGTCTTGAACGGCAGAGAGGCTTTCGGAGGGAACTGCTTGGCATCTAGCTTGTCCTTGTACTGTAGCTCTGGGGTAGCCAGGCGCTCACACTCCTCCTGGTCTTGGAGGCTCAGTCCACTCCGAAGTGCATAGCCCAAAACCTTACCTGACCCAAACTGGAAAGGGCGGAACCGTCGGTCAGTGATGTATTTGGGGTCTAAAGCCTCACCCCCCAGCAGACAATGTTTCGCCAGGGCCTCTCGGCGAGCCCTGAGCTCTGCCACTGCACTCTCCAGCCGACCCTGGCCGTATTGTTTTATTCGTGTCCACAGACTGCGGTTGAAGTGAACATAAAGAGCCCAGTCCAGATTGTTCCAGACTCGAGCCCGTGCAGTTAGTTGCCTGTCCTCAGTGGTCAGTCCACCATTGCTGACAGCATGTCCGCCCTGTTCACTTCCAGCCTGGGCATTGTGCATGAAGCCCACCACATCATCTAGACCCCAGCACAGGGCATCTGCCAGCAGAACCAATGACTCGTCAAAGTACTCGGCCACCAAGACCAAGTCAAAGACAGAGTCCAACCAGGCCAGACTCCACTGGATGAAGGATGAAGACCCCAAATCTAAAGCAGCGGGGCTGGACGTCTGGCTGTGACCATCAGCAGTGGTGGGAGCAGGATGGAAGAGAGCATTGGGATCCAGGGTGTGGGCTCGAGAGCCAGTGCCCGAAGGCAGGACGTGCAGCTCTGGGGGGTTGGGGTCTCTGGGGAGATGAGGATATCCTCTCTTGGTCCTCATCTCTGGGGGGAATGGGAGGCCAAAGTCAAACCATAGCAAGTTGCGCGCATAATGGTCTCCACGGGCCCCAGGTCGGTAGAAGGCTCGAGGATTAGCTAGGAAGGCAGCCAAGGAAGGTGCCTTGCGGAAGGCTGATGAGGTGGATTTATAGTAGGAGAAGGCAGAGCGGGCCAGAGCCGCTGGGTCTCGGACAATGGAAAAGAAGAAGCTGTCAGAAGGCATGACCTGAAGTACCTGCAGAGGAGAGAAAACAGTCATGGGGAGAAAGAAGTGGGCCAGGAAGAAAAGAAGTGTAAGCCCAATGCCCGAAGATCTCCCAGCCTCCTGACAGCTCTAATAGGAACCCCCCAACTTTTTTCACTAGCTGACAGATCTTGGGCAAGTTCCTAATGTCTCTGAGACTCAATTTGCTCATCTACAAAATGGGGATACTTCTATCTTCCTTCCGAGCTTATTATGGAAGTTACATGGATTAAAGAATACGAAGGAACCTGGAACGTGGGAAGCTCCTGGAGAACATGTATTTTCTTGGGCATTACTGTCTGCCTTGGTCAGTAAAATCTCTAAAAAGCAAACTTTGTGTTCACTTCTCCAACAAAAAAACTATTAAGAGTCTACCCTGGGACTCTTGGTCCCTGCTCCAAAAAAGAAACTGGGCTCAGGCCCCTTCAGTGGGGGTGGGGATCACTGGCAGCAAAGAGGGACGAGAGGGGCAACCATAATGCTGTCTCAGGTATAGGTGTCAGGTGGGCAGACAAGCCCAGGATGGCTGAAGGACAGGGCACTTCTGGGGCTCCTGGGCATCTTGGAGAGCAACAGACACTTCTGGACTAGACACTGGGGAGCCATGGTCACCTTGTAGGGAGTTACCCTGAGGCCTGGAACATTGGATTTCACTTCTCAGCAAGCAGGAAGGTGGGAATCAGGTTGAGCCAGGCAGGTGCACATTAGAAACCAGCTCCCAGGCTCCCTGAAGGGTTTCTGCCTCTGAATGTGACTGTCATTGAACCTGACTCTCTGACATGATGTCCTCCAATCTGCTATTATGATCAAGTCTGCAGGGCAGAGCCAGTGAACTGTGTCTCTTTGAAGGAAGAAGAGAACAGTGCAGAGAATAATCTGTGGCATCAGGTGGACCTAGAATAAAATCCCAATTCAGCCATTTACCAGTTATGTAACTTTGGGCAGTTTATTGAACTTCCGCCATCTATAAATCTGGGTTAACACTTACCTTGAAGAATGTGGAAATACATGGAACACGATAGGTATTCAGATGAACGATGGTGACAATGAAGATCCTCATCCTAACCTTGGAAAAACCTGCCTCAAAGGTCATTGTCATTGTCTCACTCCCAGTAATGGGCCCTCCTTGCCCATTTGATCACACACATGTTCCTCAGCTGCTTTCTCCAGCTCCTATTTAATCAGCAGTGGGTCTGCAACCCCCACTGAGGTTCTACCACCTACACACACACACACACACACACACACACACACACACACCCCTTACACACACATCCAACACACACACACACACACACACACACACCTTACACACACATCCCCACCACCACGTCTTTGCTGATATTTTGCTCCCTCTAAGAATGTCTAGTGTTCTTACTACAAAATCATGTCCACCCTTTCCTTTAAAACCTGCCTCTCCAGAAATCCCCACCTCTTTCTGATGAATATTCTTCTCACAGTTCCAAATACAAACATGTATATGCACATATGCCACAGAAGGCACTTTGACTTTGGAGCAGATGGGCCTGGGTTCAAATCTGGCTAAGAGATCAGTCACTTAGCTTCTCAGAGTCTCGACCTCCTCTTCTGTATAATGGAGGCACTCATAATGTCTTCCTGGCAAGGTGATGGTAAGATTAGTACCCAGAATTCAGGAAGTATTCAATAAAAGTTAGTCCCTTCCCTTACGTTTTCATTTGCACATTGACTTTCTTCCTCCAAGAACTCTCAGGTTTCTGTGTGTTCAGATGAACACGTGAGTCCATGTACCTCTCTCCCCCTTTAGAACTGAGGCTGAGGGTGTCAGGGCTGGGCGATGGCTTGATATATACCCGATTCTCGAAATCTGGCAGACATGGTGAGGGGAGTGAGAGGAAGATAGGTCAGAGGGCAGTGGCTAAGCAGAGGTCCTGGTGGTATCGATGGAAGGGGCTAAGAAGGGAAAGGGGCACCTGGAGGGAGAGTTTGGGGGTGGGATTCAGACTTGGCACAGTGCTGACACCAGCTAGATAATTGGTCAAGGGAGGAGACTGGAGTATGCACCAGATGGGAGGGGGCAGGACTTCAGCTCTCAGAAACTACTGGGGAAGGGGCAGCTGAGGGGAGAACAGGAAACTTCACCTTTGTGGCCCTCTGTCCACCTTTTGGGTGAGGTGACTCCTGGGGGCCCCCCATGCCTAGGGCCTTCTCCACTGATGGTCTTGGCCACAGGCCTGATCCCATCTCTCTCCAGTCCCACCCACACCCTCAACACCTCTCACCTCTTTCAGGTTGAACCTCATGTGATGACAGAGGATATGGAAGGGGGGCTGGGTGCCTCCACCCTGAGGGTGGTAGCCTTTGACCCAAGAGGCCTGGAAAAGCCTTGGGTAGCCAAACTGGTAGCGGGCAGGGAGGGCGAAGCGCAGCCCACGTTGGTCCCCGTAGCGGTGAAGCAGGCTTAGCACAGAGCTGCTCCCAGATTTATGCGTCTTCAGGAATACTAGTCGCTGCCGGGGAGGACAGGTTGGAGCAGCCGGTCCTGGGGATGGGGCCCAGGGCTGTCGGAGCTGCAGCCCAGGTAACCTGGGGAGAGACGGCAGGGAAAGTATCCTGTCCCTCACCAGCAGGTGGATGGGCATCTTGTGGAGCAAGGACAGAGGGTGCAGAGCCTCCTCCAAGTTCCCAGGAGTCACAGCCCCAGATAGGATTGGGAGGAGCAAGTG
>NW_005355164.1:145496-149427 GCF_000412655.1 Myotis brandtii | reverse complement strand
TCAGGCATTGGGACAAGATGAAACTCACCTTCTTTGGAAGGGCCCACCCCAGAGCTGGAGGGCAAATCCGATGGTCATGAAGACTCCCAAAGCCACCCCCAGGCTCCGAGGCCCCCAGAGGCGCATGGTCCTGGTAGGAGACAGAGGGCCCATGTGGCACAGGGAAGGGCGACAGGGCGAGGGCCAGGCAAAGAGGCAGAGACAGCTGTGCAGCCACAGAAGGTGCAGATTCGAGATTGGGGGTCATTCCCCAGGCCTGTTTGCAGCCCTGGTTGAGTCTGCCCCCTGAGTTAGCAGATTTTTGCCTCTGTCAGCGTCTAGAAGGGAAATGAGGGGAAGGAGGGAGTCTAAGGAGAGGGTAGAGCCTTCTCTCCTGCTGTTACAGCGAGGACTAATTCAGAGGAGGGTGTTGGTGAGGGTGTGTGCTCTCTACACCCAGATCTAGGTGGCCCCACAACTACTCCTCTGCCATCTGCCTCCAGCTTCTCCAACCGCCTATAGTTTCTCCCCAAGCCTCCAGGATTTGGAAGGAAAGGAGGGAAAGAGAGAAACCCTGCAAGAAAGATCAGACCAATCTGTTCAGGACAGTGAGGTGGACGTTGCCAGGCCCTGGCTCCCTCCTGAGCTTCTGCCGGGATGAAGAGTCCCGTTTGGAGGCTGAGAGGGAAAGCCATAAGGAGGGAATGTGGGTCAGGCAGATGAACCCAGGGAGGTGAGGCCACAGGAGTGTCTTTGTAATGAGTAAGGGTCAGTCATCTGGTCTAAATTCAAACATCTCTTTTCCCTCTCAGCACAGGGCCCACCCCAGTATGGGAGGGGCTGGGGGAGATGTGGGGTTATTTACAAAACCCAGACCCCCAGACACCGCCCCCACAACCCACCCACCCCAACCCCATTCCCACTTTTCAACCTCATCGGTGCACCCAGAGGAGACTGAGTGGGTGGGGCTGGAGAAAGAGATAAAGATACTGATAGACGAGCATTCAGTTTGGAATTGCTTCCCAGGCCCCAGTTCCCTAATCAGCTGGGAGTCTGACCCACCCCTTCAGATTACAACCCACAACCACGGGCCACAGCCCTTCCAACAAGCCCGGACAGCCCCTTCCAGGACAGCCAGGAGTAACTCCAGACAG
The DNA here is from genome assembly GCF_000412655.1 of Myotis brandtii. Lineage (NCBI taxonomy): Eukaryota > Metazoa > Chordata > Mammalia > Chiroptera > Vespertilionidae > Myotis > Myotis brandtii. Next base: position 148,294 of record NW_005355164.1, on the reverse strand, counting down.
AGAAACCCATATTTGCTACTTAAAGACCTGCCCCCTCTGGCATCCTTCCCGCAACACAGCCCCCAGGATCTAGCCTTGCACTAGGTTTCTGTGTCCAGATTCCTTCTATTCCTTCCACCCATCCCTGTCTCCTCCTATTACCCTCAATTCCAGCCCTCTGTCCCCTCCAGCTTTGGTGATAACCCCCCTCCCCCAAGACTCCTCCCATAAATTCTAGAGTCCTTCCACTGGCTGCAGCCTCGATGTCACTTGCCCACTCACCAAGCCTCCTGCGGAGCAGCAGGGTAATCAGGATCTGGCCTTCCCCAGCCACCGCCCGGTTCCTCACTCTGCTAAACTTTCCCCATAAACTTTCTCAGCGCCCAGGCTCCTCCCCTCTCCCTCCCTTTGTCTGGCCAGTCCCGACAGCTGCTTCAGCTTTGATCAAGTCTCTGGGTCTCTCCCTCCCTGCATCTTTTTTTTTTTTTTTTTTTTTTTTTTTTTTTTGGGTCAGGGCACATAGCCTGCCCTTGGAAGACACAATTTCTGCCCTCCTTTCACACTTAGGAATCATTTATACCTTTTCTTTCTCTGCTTTCTGCAGAACAAAATACTTATTCAGGAGACAGAAAGGAGAAAGTAACAGACAAGAGTTGAAAGCAGACATTGGCAAGAACTTGTGACAAGGCAGCCAGAGGCTGACGCGGGCAGAGAACAGGAGCCCCGTTCTGAAGGCAGGGGGCAGCAGTGTGGTAATATTAACGATGCTTCATGTTCCAAGAATTTTGCCCGTAACAAGGTGCTTCCTCACACAGGTCCTATCTGGTCCTTACATTCTCCCCATCTTACAGATGAAGGTTCTCAGGTCCAGAGGGTGAACCACTTGCCCAAATTCAGTGTCAGGGGACGGGATCCAAGAGAGGCAAGCAGCAAGCAGAAAACGAGCCGTTAGAGGCTCTGGCGCCTCTGCAAGGAGCCAGGGCTCGGGGAGGGCGGCTGAAGTCACAGAAAGTCACACTCAGGGTCCAATAAATTAGTTGTTTATTTGTAAAATGCAAAACTTGTGGAGGATGTGAATGGCAGAGGTCATGAATTTTTTTTTTTTTGCGTTTTAGTTTAAGAAATTGGTACTGAAAAAACACACATAGAACCAAGGACCAGGGATCCTGATACACAGACCCAAGTTCCCTGCCCTGCACCCTATCAGCACCCAGCTTTGTCCATTTCAGAGACCAGGTGAACCCACCACTCCCCACTTCCAACTCCCTTCAAACCCTACCCCCCAACCGTCACTCTAAAAATCTTCCCTTTCTCCTCCTTGGGGCTGACCACCAGAGCCCAAACTTAGAGGCTCAGTTGGAGAGACCACAGCCTAAATAAATACCCCCAGCCTCCCCACCCGGATACCAAACGAAAAAATAAATATGTGAACACCCACCCAATCCCAATGGGAATCTCCTGGATTTGGGGCCCTAGCCATTCACCCAAAAAGTCCCTTCTCAACCCTCTCTGCAGCCCCCTTCAACTCCTCCCCAGATCCAGCTGAGAGGGGAGGAGAGAAAGGGCCATGAACCTCTCTGATGCCAGGGCACCCTTCCCCTGTTATCGAGGTCCAAGCAGGGCCAGGGCTGAGAGGAAGAGAATGAGAATGGGTTGGGTGTGAAAACCAACAGATGTCCCCCCAGTCCTGCTCCTGCCCTGGTTTTGGCGGACGATGAAACCTCCTTTGCGGCCAGGAGGACGAGGAGGCCGGGCTGGGGGGCCCACAGCTGCTGCCCCAGCCATCCAGTCATCTGCATAGTGCTGTCCTTCTCCAGAGCCACTGGCATCCTCATCTGCCGGGGGGGGGCGGGAGGATCAGAGACAGACAGGGATGGGTAAAAGGGGCAGTATGAAACAGATAGACACAAAGAGGGAGGAGAGAGATATAGGTAGATAGATAGGAGGAGGGAGACAGACAATGACAGGAAGGCAAGGATAGAGAGGTCAGGTAGACATGAGAATGAGGAAAGGCAATGGGAGACAGAAAAAAAGACAATGAGACAGAAAAGAGAGACAGGCAGATGGGAAGAGAGAAAATTAATGTTCTTGCCTTGCTTCTCTGGCAAATTCTACTTTGGGAAGCCACTCAACCCTGCTTCCCCACAGGGGGTGGGGGGGTTGGGAGGGTGCCTACCCTCCCCAATCTCCCACAGTCCTTTGCCCACTGTTCTGTAAGAATGTTTTGGAGACTCAACTGGAATGTGAACTCACAGACAGAGACCTTCTCTCATACTGGTCTTCTCTCCCTAACCTTTGAGGTCAGGGTTCCATACGTGATTGTAAAATGAATGCGTGAATGAACGATAACAAGATGGGAGGGGAGGGACTCAGAAAGCAGTGGGCGGGTCCAAGGTCCAATCCCAAGCAGCCAGAGGAGGGAGCCCGTCAGCGCCCTCCTCCCCACCCCCCCATCCCCGGGGTATCAGGTCTCACCCCAGTCCTCCAGATCTAGGTCGCGTCCCTGGGCGGCTGCCCTCATCCTCACTGTAGCTGACCGGAGTTGCAGCCGCTGCATCCGAGTCCGGAGGTCGGGGTTTGAGGTTTCCGCATCCAGCTCTGGATTGTTGAGCTGCTGGGTCAGGGGGCCTCCGACTACCGGCAACAAGTACCTGCGAGCAGAGCAGCCCTACAGGCTCCCGCCGGCCCTGTGGGTCCGCCCCGGCCCCCGGATTGGATTTGGGCTTTGGCCCGCCCACCAAACCGCTCTCACCGGCCCCGCCCGGTTCCGGTCCAGCAGGGCGCCGCTTCCTGGGTGATGTCCAAGGCCTGCGGGGGTC
>NW_005355164.1:140312-145311 GCF_000412655.1 Myotis brandtii | reverse complement strand
CCCCCCAACTCACCATGCGGGGCAGGCTGTTGCCCGCAGCTGTCGTGGGCTGCTCCTCCTCCGCCCCTGCTGCCGCGGTCCAGAGCCGGCCTGCTTCTTCCATGGGTGCCAGGGCTCGGTGGGCACGGGCCATCGCCTTTGGGGGGACCCCACATTCCTGAAACACCTGTGGCACAGGGATGCCCCACAGGATGAAACTGGCACTGAATCTCCATTCCAACACCTAAATCTCCCCTGATAGCCCTGTTTCCACCTACAGTGTCTCTCTGACACCCAACCCTGTCTCACAATCCCAGGCCATTGCCTCCATCCTTCTCTCTCCTGTACTAGAGCTGACACCCATACCACCCCTGCCAGCCCCCAGGCGGACACTCCCACGCTCCTCGAGGCTCCTGTACCTGGGTGGACACCCCTACACTGTTTTCCTGCAGGTACATCAAACCTTCTGAGATCTTCACCCCAATGGCCTGAGCTGCCAGCTCAAAGGAAAAGGGGCCCTGGATCTTCTCAGCCAGGAACAGGAGACCATCTTGAAGGAGGGGGAGAAAGCCAAGGGTGAAAAGGGGGGGGGGGACAACAGGGAGGTACTCATTAAACTAGGAAGTTCCCACAAATCCTGACCTGGACAGCAAAGTGTTAGATGGGGAGGCTCAAGATCTCTACCACTCCCTCCCCGCTCAGTGATCCCCCTCAATATGGCTTAAAAGTCCCTCCCAGTCCATCCCTCTCACCCTTACAGGGACCAGCTTCTCAGGCTTTCCTGAGTCCTCACCCAGATAGGCCCCCCAGTCAGGGTCCAGTCCCCGGCTGCTGAGGCAGCCATGGGCCACGTTGAGGCAGAAGCCCCGGCAAGGCGGCAGCAGGGGGACCCCGCGACAAAAGGGGCAGCCAGTCAGACGCATTACAGCCCGCCTACAGCCTTCGGACAAGGGGACCTGGGGGCAGAGAGCTGGGCTATGTGATCCACAGACACTGAGGCTGCGCATGGAGAAACCAAACACCCCACCCTACCTTCCCATGCCCATATGGAGAACCGCTGTGAATGGCTAGGGTTGGTGACCCCATGTAGCAGCAGGTGAGACCCCAAAAGACTGTGGAGGGAAGTTCCTCGGGGCCAGGTTGTAGATACTGCTTTTTGGGAAGGATGGAACAGTGGGGTCTGAGAAAAGGTTTAAGGGCAAGAGTGGGGAAGGATGAAACTGAGGATGGAAGAGGTAAGGCTGGAGGTCAGGGAGAGAATGGGTGGTAGAAAGAGAGCCTTGAAGGCCAAGTCAGGAATCTGGCCTTCAGCAGCAGGAAAGGAAGAGCCACTAAGGCATCTGGAGGAAACTGGGGGAGCAGCACTCCCATCGCAGAATGTTATGGAGATGAGCAGAACCCCAGAGGCTGACAGGAATATGAGTCATCAGAGGGCAGGAGAGGGTCAGAGGTGTGAGCAGATTATGAATCATGACACCAGGGAGACTTCCCTCTGGCCCACCTCCTTCCTGGTTCACCCTGGGGTTCCAGGGCCTCAAGGCTAACGTGGGAAAGCTCCATGTCTCTCCTGCCAGCTGGCATCTGACCCTTCCTCACGGGGCATCTCCTTTTCCCTCCCTGAGCCCCACCCACACTGGAGCACCCTCTAACCTTAAGTGCTTCGCTGACCACATCTCTTCCAGTCTCCAAGCCCTGGATAAAGGCCCGGGCAGCCACCATGGCCCGGGTTATCTGGGGGAGAAGAAAGAAGGTGAGAAAAACCATAGGGTCGTCTTGTCAGTCAAGATCGGGGCCAAGAGACTATACCACCGGGATGAGCAGTGGGGTGTAGTTTGTGGAGTTATCCTGGGGTGGTTAGGATTATCAGGTGGTACAGTAAGGCAAGTACAAGAGGCTCAAAGGAATTATAGTCAAGGTGAGCTGGGCTTGGGAAGAGATGGGAGGGATTGTTTTACAGGGCTTGGAGATAATGGGACTGTGCATCAGGACAAACACTGAACTTACAGCCAGAAGACCTGGGTGTGAGACACAGCTCTACCATTTACTGGCTGTGAGACCTTAACTTCTGGGAGGTTCAGTTTTCTCATCTGTAAAACAGGAATACTACCATCTACCTCCCAGAGTTACAATGGCAATTAAATGAGATACTATAAAATGAAAATCCTTCTCAAATACCAAGTGCCTAATTCACATTTAGTTGAACCAGAGGAAGTCAAGATATTAGAATGAGGAAAGAGTTGGCAGAAAGGTGGCTGGGGGGCAAGAGTAGGTGAGTGGGTCAGGGATGTGTGTGAAATTTCAGCACAGGATGAGAGTGGGAGACATCCAATTAAAGGAAATCAAGGAGCACTGGGTCAGGCAGGGGTCACTGGGGCTCTAGATAGTGATCACAAGGTCAGAGATGGCTGACATGCAGGATGTGGGGATCACCAGGTCAGGGGTGACTGGAGCATGAAGCGGCGGTCATTCAGTTGGAAGTGAATGCACAGTTTAGAGGTCACTAGGTCAGAGATGGCTGAAACTCAGGCCTTGAGACCCCTCACCTGCAGGCGGAGGCGACGGGGTGAGTCCCCGAAAGGCTTCAGAGAGTCATCAGCAGAGGAGGCAAGGCGAGTGAGGCAGAACAGGTATTCAGGGGAGAAGATGTACTGTGGGTGCAGCAGGGGGAACATTCTCTCCAGGACCTGCGTCCAGAAATCCACCAAGGCGTCATCTAACCCCTCACCAGACTTCTCATAGTAGTCCCGCAGCCGAGAGAACAGGCCGCTGAATAAGGGGGTATGCTGGGAATATAGGCGGCCATAGGAGCGGTGGAAGAGCAGGGCCAGGGAGTGCTCAGCTGATGAGAGCATCTCCCGAAAAACCTCTGTGGCAAATGCAAAGAAAGTGGAGTGAGGTGGGATGAGGCCAGAGAAGGATGAAAAAGTGAAAGAGCAAAGGCAAGAAGAAAGTGGGGAGAGAAAAGACAAGTGAGTTAGAAACCGAGCAACTCTCAGACGTGGGCAGATTGAGAATGGGGTGGGGCAGGGCCCTGGAGAGAGCCTAGGGTGGGGTTGGGGGAGCTAAGACAGGGCAGGGGTGCTTTAGGGATGGAGTAGGAAGTGAGGACAGGATACTTGCTGGGATCATGAGCACAGCGAGGAGCTGTGTGGCCAGGTTTGGGGGCCCCAAGTCCTCACCATCAAATGTTCTATGCCGGGAAGCCAATGTGTGAACCAGGAAGGAGCCGCTCTCCTCCACCAGGCCTCGGAAAGTAGCCTCAGTGTCCCAGGTCAGCCTCTCCTCTATTTCACTGGAACAGCAAGTGTATTCTTGGGGACAGATCCGGAGGTGCTCACCTAGACAGAGGAGACACAAGGAATGGTGGGAAGTGATGTGGTAAAATTCCTTCCTTTTCCTGCCTATCTCTGGGCCATCCCTCCTTCTCTTTCACCTGTCTGGGTTCTTTTCTATTGTCTGTACACACATTCCTACTTGACCCTATTCCCACCCTATTGTCCCCTCACCCTTCCCCAGTCCACTGCCATTGGGCATGGGATCAAACAGTAACGAACAAAATGAGTGATCAGAGGGCCCTCAGGCCACCGTCCCCAGCATGGCACACCCCAGGCCTCTAAGGACTTACAGGACAGCTTCTTTAGGAAGAATGGGGTTTGGAGGGGTGGGGTTACTTGGTAAACAAGAAAGTATTATAGAAGTGCTCTTAGAAACAGCGAGGAGAACAAATTGGGCTGTAAAGAAAGAACCAGAGAGATGGGTGCTACTTACTAGAAAGGGATTTGGGGTGGGGGTGGCGTAAAAGAGCTACTATGTGAACAGGAGGGCTATTGTGCTCCTGGTAAGGAAGTTCAGGAGGAGAGGCGTTATTACTATGGGATAAAAAGATTACAAAGGTCACTCTGAAAGGTTAGAGTTATTGTGAGACGGGGAGGACCCACCCCCGACCCCTCCCTCGCCCCCAATTCTCTAGTCTTCCTCTATACTCCTCACCTGAGATCAGGGCGGGAGGGAGTAGGCTTAAGCTATATCCCCGGGCCCCCAGAATTTGCCGGGTCTCCGTGCAACTCCGGATGACCTTTGCCTCGCTCCCGGGTCCAGGACCAGGACCGGGACAGAGAGGCAGCAGCAGCAGCAGAAGAGTTCGCAGCGCGGACATAGCTGCTGCGACCCTGGAACAGCACAGAGGGTCCTACGGAGGGAAGAGGAGCTGCCCGAACTCGGGAAGCCGGTTCTCTGCTGCAGGACCGTCCCGCCGGCCAGAGAAAGAGCGCGACCTCGGGAAACTGAACACCGAGGAGGATTGCTGGGTGGGCAGCATCAACCGAGACAATGGGAGAGGCGAGTCGGACAGCGGGAGGGGCCCAAGGCGGGGCCTTACCAATGATGGCAAGGAGCCGGCCTCAGGGGCGGGACCAAGGGAGAAACTAAGCCAATGTAGTTGGGGGAGCTCGGCAGAGGGGCGGGATTAGGCTGAACTACGAAGGTTGGTGGGGGGCGTGGCCTTTCTCGGGGGCGTGACTATCCGGTTCGAAAGGCGGGGCCAGGGTAGACCCCCAGCCTATGGTAGTTGATAAGCCAGAATGAAGGGGCTACTACTGGTGTACTGCAAAGCCCGGCCAATGGTGTGTGTGGCGGGTGAGTGTGCGTGCGTGTGTGTGTGTGTGTGTGTGGTGGGGGGCGGAGGGGCGATAGTGGAAGCAGAGGGGCTGGGGCCCGGGTGGAGCACGGTTGAATTGGGCCGCTGGAGCGCCTAAGCCCACGTGACTGGGCAGCACGTGGGAGAGCTGGTGGCCGCTCGAGGCTGCCAGAGCGGCGTGACAGGAACGTGGTGAGCACGAGCTCGCACACGGCCAAGCCTCGCGACAATTACCGTTGGGCTCGCGCCTGCGCACAACGCATCTCGCGCCTTCCCGCGTTTTTCTGGATTCTTCCGCCGCCGGAAGGGAAGCGGCGGGCGCCTGTGTCGCAGGTGGGGTGATTCCAGCGGTCAGAGGGACGGACCCCAGGCGGTGACTTCTCC
>NW_005355164.1:117919-140288 GCF_000412655.1 Myotis brandtii | reverse complement strand
TCCCCGCCCGCCCTCCTGTCCCCTTCCTCCTCCATGCCTTAGTGGCCTCTCCCATTTCCAGTACCTGAAAGACTGATAGTCTCGTGAGCGTTTAGAAGGTTCCTCAGCCCAAAGAAACTTACCCCAGGGCGGGTCAGAAGTACCATCAGCTGGAAAAGTAGAGAACGGGAACTTTCCTTTATTCCTTCGGCATTTCTGGCCCTATTCTAATGCCCCCCCCCCCCCCCCCCAATTCGTTAAAAATGTCCCATTCCATTCCGTGTGGAATCAAGTAGTACTAACTTCCTAGAAATGAACGCCTGGGTGCTTTTCGATTTTTATGTGTTTGTTTGTTGCGTGTTTGCTGGTTCACTTGCACCAGGCAGTTTGCGCTTCCAAATCGGGAGTGGGGTCCGCTTTCAGCTGCTCTGGCACGTGCCTTGCTCTGCCCTTGGACAGCGGCTCCAGCCCCCGGCCTGCGTCTGTCTGTCTTTAATGCCCTGGTGCCTTAGGTCAAGACTGTCTATTGTGTGTGTGTCGCGCCCCCCCCCCCAAGTTCCCAGCGGTTCCCTTGGAAAGAAAAGGGGTAGCTGGGAGGGTCGGAGCCATTTTCTCTCTCCTCCTCCTCCAGCGGGACCACCATGCCTACCCTTCGCCCTGCCTCCTCCCGGCGCCATAGCTCCTCCTCCTCAGGCAGCATGTCCTCCCCACTGCAGCGAGCCATGGGAGGTGGACAGAGGAGCCTGTCTGCCTCCAGTTTGTATGTCAATGTGCCCTGGGATGACGGGGACTCGGACCAGACTTCAGAGGGGTGAGTGGAGTTGGCGCAAAAAATTGTTGCCTTGTCTGGCTTTCGCCTGCGTCGGCAGCTCTCCCCTCTGTCGTTTTACCAACGCGATAGTAGAAGGTGCTCTGCTGGTTCACAGCAGCGCCCCCGTCCAGCGCTGCTGGCTGTTTTTATCTGTCCTACATGTTGCAGGCACCGAGAGTAACACATGCTGGTCTGACTCTGTCACCCAGCTCGGCAAACCTTTCTGGAACACGTTTGTATATTCCGCGTGGACAGCCCCTGGTGGAAGCGGGGACGTAGGGGAAGGGGGAGGCGCGAGTTCTTTATTTGTTGCCTGACATGTACTAGGCAACTACCACTTTGCAGTTGGTGTCCTTCAGTGCTTTTATTTGGGGATTTTATATACAGGTCCATCTATCCTTACTTGTTACCATTTTTTAGCTTTTCCTGTGAAGGTTATTTTTTTAATCTTTCCAGAAAAAAACAATCCTATGCAAACATCCGATTTATCCCCAGGTTATTTCAGTTGACTTCCTCCAAATCATTTCTGTTTCTGACAGTACTACTATTGAGAACCAGGTTATATCTATGTTATAAACTTAATGGGAATCAATAAGACATGTGAATTTGTTTCAAGGGGTGGAATTTAACTTCAGGCCCATGTTAATCTCCTGTTTATGTATGAGTAATCTATGACTTCCCAAGCCATGCTCACTTGTCTCCACACAGCAGTGACCCCTCTGCCTGCTTAAGTAAATATCACTTTATTTTCTTACTAGAGGCCCGGTGCACAAAATTTGTGCACATGGGATAAAAATTCCACGTAGGGGGTGTGCAGGTGGGGTCCCTAGGCCTGGCCGGCCTATCGGGGCTGTCTCGCCCAGTCCCAATCAGGGCCTGGGGGCCTCCTGCCACCTGGTGGGGCCTGTCTGACCGGGCCTGCGGACGGGGGGAGGAATGGCGGGGGGTTTGCCAGCCGAGGGAGGTTGGCTCCTGCATTGTCAGTGTGCGTCATAGTGACTGGTCGTAACAGTCGCTGAGGCTTTTATATATACTGGTATAGATTTAGAGACTATTAGTAAAGGGTTTTAGGTCCTCATTCTTCATCGCCATTGCTTTATTCAAGTGAGTTTTCCTTTAAGAATTTGTCCTTACTGGCTAACAGTAAGCTCATGTCTTCCTGAAGAAAATCTGAATATATTTTTCTCATGGAGAAGGGGGTACAGTTAGAAATAAAAAGAAATTATAATTTATTTATCCTTTCCTGTGGAGGAACTGGGGTGTTGTATTTAAGGAGAACCACATTCCCTCATAGGGATAGTGATTCTTTGTCAGCTGATGAAGGCAGTGACTTTGAAGACAGCATGAGACGCAATATGAAGAAGAGAGCAGCAAAACGACCACTCAAAACAACCCCTGTGAGTCAGTCAACTTTTTGTTTTCAAACCTGGTCTGGGAAGCAGCTAAAGAAAATCTCAAAGAGGCTCAGGAGATATGTTTGATGAAAGGACAAGACTTGTTAAAGAGTTTTAAGAGCCTGGCCAGTGTGGTTCAGAGGTAGACCATGGACCCAAGAACCAGGAGGTCACGGTTCGATTCCCGGTCAGGGCACATGCCCAGGTTTCAGGCTTGTTCCACAGTAGGGGGTGTTCAGGAGGCAAGCCGATCAGTGATTCTCTCTCATCATTGATGTTTTTATCTTTCTCTCCCTCTCCCGTCCTCTCTCTGAAGTAAATAAAAACATTAAAAAAAAAGAGTTTTAAGAGACAGAGTAGGAAGAAGGCAACTTTTGAAGAGAAAAGAATAAAAGAGAAGGGTTATTAGGATTCAGAGGAATAAGAATAGGGCTAAGGGGCTTTTTAAGAGAAAAATTTCACAATATAAAAATTATTTCAGATCTAAGCAGTAACTCAAACTCTGCTGTATAATTGGCAGCTTAAGCCTACCTATGTGATGATGAAACCACATGTTAACGTCACTTTTAAAAAATATTCCTTATTTCTTTATACTTATTAGGTGGCAAAATATCCTAAGAAGGGGTCTCGAATGATACGTGGTCATAGCCAGAAAGAATCAGAGCCACCAGCCAGTGATCTCTTTGATGCTGTGAAAGGTGCCAAAAGTGACATGCAGGTAAAACAGTGTCTCACTCTGTTTCTTGATACCACCACACCCTTTGTAGGGTGAAAAGATAAGGACAAGTGTCTACAAACTTGATTTAATGTGGACATTTTAGTGAACATAATCTGTATCAGGAAAGACAGATAAGATCATGAAGTGAAATAAGGGAGACCTTAGATGAGAGAGATTGTTCCTTTCCTAACTATCACAGAGCAGTGAAGCAGGGAGAGGCATTGGATAATCTAGAAAGAGAGCTTGGATATGGGTGGCAACTTGTTCACCCTTATCACTTTTTAGTTTCACTGACAGTTATACCTAATTCCTTTTTCCCCTCCTCACATTTTTTTAAAAATATATTTTATGATTTTTTACAGAGAGGAAGGGAGAGGGATAGAGAGAAACATCAATGTGAAAGCAACATCGATCAGCTGCCTCCTGCACACTCCCTACTGGGGATGTGCCTGCAACCAAGGTATATGCCCTTGACCGGAATGGAACTTGGGACCGTTCAGTCTGCAGGCCGACCCTCTATTCACTGAGCCAAACTGGTTAGAGCTCCTCCTCACATTTTTTTATAGCTGATTATAATTCTGTTATCATCTGAAAGTATATTAAACATTTTTTAAGTATGTAAAAAATTTTAAATGATCACCCAGAACTCCAGCCCTAGCTCAAGAAATGAAATATTAATAGTTCTGTAGAGACCCTTATATATCTTCTACCCTACCCTCACAGTCCCCTCACCACCCAGAGATAACCACTACAGTGAATTTTCTATTAATCATTTCCTTGTCTTTACATTATAGTTTTATCACCAGTAAATGTTCTGTAATTTAAACAAATGAATCATTCTTTATATAGTCTTCTGTGACTTAATTATTTTAATTGTTTGAGATTCATCCATGTTAATATGTAATGTAGATTTTTAGTTTTTAGAAGCTTAACATTTTCAAGCATTGCATTTTTCTATTTATATTTTTGTTATTTATTTCTAATGCTATTGCATTGTAGTTAGAAAATAAGGTCTTTGAAACTTGAAGACTAGCTATATGACAGCATTTAGTCCTTTTTCAGAAACTATTTTACATGTGCTTGAAGGATGTGTGTTCTCCAGTTGTTGGGTCGAGTGTTCTCTTAGGTGAGAATAAAGTGTTAAATGTGATACTGTTTTGATATTTCCACCGTGAGTTTAAGGGGGTTTTGAGGATTGTTTTTTTTTTTTTTTGTCTGTTTGATATATCAATTACAGAGATAATTGTAAAAAGGTGTAAAAAGGTGACTTTTTCAATTACACTCTTTGTATTCATACCCATCTCTGCCTTAAATATTTTGAGGCTTTGTTTTCTGGTAAATCAAACCTTTTATTGTATTACTAGGGGCCCAGTGCATGAATTCGTGCACCTTGAAAGGAACTGTGGGCCATGAGGCTGTGGTGGGCAAAGAGCAGGTCTCAGCCCATCCTCCGTGCCCCTGCCTGGCCCCTCCCGCCACGCCCTCGCTCCCAGTGCCATTCCCACACACTGAGGACGCTGGCCCCGCTTGTATCTGTTGATGGCGCGGAGCTATTGGGGCTGGTGCCAGCAGTAGGTGCAAGCAGGGCTGGTGCTGGCAGCAGGTGCGAGCTGCGGCTACTATCCCAATTGCCCCTCAGTGCTGGCAGTTGCTGCTCACAACTGCTGACGGCACCGAGTGATCAGGACCAGCACTGGGCGCTGGCCCCACTCACCTGTTCCACCATCCCTCCGCGACTGATGCCCACCATGTTCCACATGTGCCTCCTGGTGGTCAGTACACGTCATAGCGGTTGTTTGGTTGTTCTGCTGTTCAGTCTATTTGCATATTAGGGTTTTATATATATAGATATTGACATTCCTTTATCTATAAACATTAAGACAAGAAATTGTTTTGTATTAACATGTTTACATTAGCTTTATTTTATTTATTTTAAAATATATTTTTATTGATTTCAGAGGAAGCGAGAGTGGGAGAGAGAGATAGAAACATCAAGGATGAAAAAGAATCATTGATCAGCTGCTTCTTGCATACCCCCTACTAGGGACTGGGCCCGCAACCCAGGCATGTGCCCTTGACTGGAATCGAACCCAGGACCTTTCAGTCTGCAGGCCGATGCTCTATCCACTGAGCCAAACCAACTAGGGCTAGCTTTATTTATTTATTTATTTTTTAAATATTTGCCTAGTGTTTTTTCTACCTCTTTACCTTCTATGTATGTTTGGAATTGTCTTCTGCATACAGCATATATCTGGATTTAATCCATTCTGTCAATCTCTCCTTTCACAAGAGAGTTTAATTCATTTTTATTTATTGTCCCTACTGATATATTTGAATTTATTTCTACCATTTTATATACTTTCACTTTATCCTGCCTTTCCTCTCTTTTTTCCCCTTTCCTTGCTTGTTTTTGTATTTACATCTTCTACAAATACTTAAGCACATTTTAATTCCAATTGCCCCTTCCAATTTACATGCTAGTGTACAGTGTTTTAGTTGTATCTATTCTTCCTCTCCCAGAAAATGAGACATTACTATTTTATACAATATTTGTTTATATTTACCTACATTTTTATCATTTTCTTTGTTCATCATTCCTTCTAAAATCTCAAATTTTTCATACAGAATCATTCTCTTGTTTTCCAATGTTTATCCCTTAAACTTTCTTTTAGTTTGTTAACAAACTTATTTCTTTGCTTGTATAAAATGTCTTTACTTTATTCTTCAAAGATTCTTTGATGTGTATAGAATTCTAAGATGACATTTTTTCTCTTAGCACATTAAAAATGTTATTCCACTGCCTTCTAACTTCCCTTATTGCTATTGAAAGTCAGCTATCAGTCTAAGTTGGCATTGCTTGTTACAGGGGTCCTCAAACTACGGCCTGCGGGCCACATGCAAATACAAATATTGTATTTGTTCCCATTTTGTTTTTTACTTCAAAATAAGATATGTGCAGTGTGCATAGGAATTTGTTCATAGTTTTTTTTTAAACTATAGTCCAGCCCTCCAACGGTCTGAGGGACAGTGAACTTGCCCCCTGTTTAAAAAGTTTGAGGACCCCTGGCTTATTACAACAATTTGTAAGGATGAAAATGTTCTATATTTTCTCCATTATAATATCCATTAGCCACATATAGATATGGATTTTTTAAATTTTTATTTGATTTAATTTTAATAGCCAGATATGGCTAGAGGCTAATGTATTTGTGCATATCTAATTTGTAAATGTTTTTGTTTGTGTTAAATGCAAATTCTTTGTAAGTGATCTCTTTTTGTTGTGACGGTTTTTAAGATTTTTATTTTTTTGCTTTTGTGTTATGATGTTTTATAGGATGTTTTGTCATGTTTGAGATCCATTAGTGTCCAGGCTCTGAGAACTGGTGTCTTTCAACAACTACAGAAAATTCTTTTCAAATATTGCCTCTTCCTTATTCTATTATCTTCTTCTAGAATTCAAGTAGATACCATTAGAACTTCTCACTATATTCTCCATGTCTCTTAATAGCTCCTTCACTATTTCTGTTGCATTTGGATAATTTCTTTTACTTAATCATCCAGTTTACTCATCTTCTATTCTGCTATGTCCAATTTGCTTTTAATTTATTAATTGAAGTTTTAAATTTTATTATATTTCTCCAGCAAATTTTGTTTGTCCCTTTCAAAATTAATTGTTCTTTGCTTCTACTTTCAAGCTTCTCTTTTATTTCTTTTATCATAGTAAGCCTAATAATTTTATAATCTGATAACTTCAATGTCTAAAGTCTGTTAATATAATTCTGCTGTCTGTTTTTCCTGCTGGTTCTTACTTTCAGTGCCTTGTTTCTTTACTAGGTTTTACTATGATCCACTCATTTTCCATGGAGCTCTGTATGTTGGAATTCTTTAGAGGCCTGGGTTAAAGTTGGGTGTGTTTTTTAAAAATATATTTTTATTGATTTCAGAGAGGAAAAGAGAGCGAGAGAGAGAAGCATCACTGATGAGAGAATCATTGATCGGCTGCCTCCTGCACACCTCCTACTGGGGATGGAGCCCGCAACCTGGGCATGTGCCCTTGACCAGAATCGAACCTGGAACCTTTTAGTACGCAGGCTGACGCTCTCTCCACTGAGCCAAACCAGCTAGGGCTAAAGTTGTTGTGTGTTTTTTTGTTGTTTTTAAAAATAGATTTTATTGATTTTTTACAGAGAAGGGAGAGGGATAGAGAGAAACATCGACGAGAGAGAAACATCGATCAGCTGCCTCCTGCACACTCCCTACTGGGTATGTGCCCGCAACCAAGGTACATGCCCTTGACCAGAATCAAACCTGGGACCCTTGAGTCCACAGGCCGACACTCTATCCACTGAGCCAAACCAGTTAGGGCTAAAGTTGGGTTTTTAAGAGAGGAATCTGCATTTAACTGGGGACACTCCAGAATCACTTTTAATTAAATTCTCTGATTGAGATTATTCTGATAATATAGATAGTATGAATATGGACTGAAAATCTAGATCTGAGAGCTGGTTTATGGTTATGAATTCTCAAGGGACAGTTATTTTTTCTCTCCACCTCACACTAAGGTCATAGCTGGCTAGTTTTCTTGTCTTCTTCTGACCTGTAGGTTTATTTCTCATTCTTGCTTTCATAAGGATGTGACTCTTTGCAGGACTTAGCTTTATGCAGGAGCCTCCTTTTTGAACTACTTTTCTTGGAAAGTGCTTAGTTTCAATCTCCTATGCTCTGATTTCCATGTAGCCCCCTGGACAGAAAGTCAGGATTCTCAGGGTTTAATAGAAACCTCCAGGGCAACAGTCAGTTTGCTTATCTCTAAGGATTGCTACCTTCACTTTATTTTTAGCCATATGGAATTTCACCTTTCATTCCAATTCAGCAATAAATTTTAAAAGACTTTTAAAAAATTCAATCAGAAATTTAGATGCTTCACTTGGGAAGATCACACAGGACTTGTAGTCTGTCATAGTGCCCAAAATATAAATCATCCATATTGTTTTCCTAGTCTTTGGTGGATGAGTGGCTGGAGAGCTACAAGCAAAACCAGGATTCAGGATTCCTGGAGCTCATTAACTTTTTTATCCGATCTTGTGGCTGTAAAGGTGAGGAAACTCCTATCCCTTTCTGGTTTCTAGTCTTCTGCTCCTGTGTTATGAAACTTCCATTTAGAGGAGTAGGATTAGGCATTTCCTAAATGAAGAAAGAAGGTTAAAGCATAAGAAAAGTTTCACTTATTTAACTATATTGTTAACTGGTAAATAGAGATCCAGTAGGGAACTATATTGGTTTGGAGACAAGACCTTTTGTGGAAAAATAATTAATCATACTAATATTCACAAATTAAAATGGTCCCATCAGATATCTTTTAGTCTTCCTCTCTCTAGATGAAATATTATTTATTTATTTTTGTTAATCCTTGCCAGAGGATATTTTTCCATTGATTTTTAGGGAGAGTGGAAGAGAGAGCGAAAGACAGAGAGAGAAAGAAACATCCATGTGAGAGACACATCAATTGGTTGCCTCCTGCACGAGCCCCGACCAGGGCCTGGGTTGGGAAGGAGCTTGCAAACAAAATACATGCCCTTGACCGGATCAAACCCAGGACCATTCAGTCCTCAGGCTGACGTTCTATCCAAAGCCAAACTGGCTAGGGCTTATTTTCTTATTCCTATTTCTCAGCCACTTCAGAGCATATTTCTTCACTGAAGCTATGGGCCACCAGAGGCCTTGACCTAATTTATTGGGCCAGGTAGTCTTAGGCATGTTGTATTATAAGAATCCAGAATCTGTTTTTTGGGGGTGGGGGCAGAGAGGAGGGGAAATTTTTTATAACTGCAGTTTTCCACTGCTTGATTCCTTTGGGTTTTCTAGAATGGTTGCCTTATAGCAGATACACAGTTAGATCAGTGATTCCCAAAGTGGGCGCTACCGCCCCCTGGTGGGCGCTGCAGCGATCCAGGGGGGGGCGGTGATGGCCACAGGTGCATTTGTTTTAACTTTTTTTTGTATTACCTTTCTATTCTGAGTTCAATAAATAGTTTCATAATTTCAAACTTCAATGTTTCTAATTTACACCTTTCTTTACTATATTTTACGAAAAAGGTAGAAACATTAATACATATATCTTTCTGTTTAATTGCTATTAAAATTTTTAAAAAATTAATTTCCAGGGGGCGCTGAGTAATATTTTTTCTGGAAAGGGGGCGGTAGGCCAAATAAGTTTGGGAACCACTGAGTTAGATGATAGCAGATTTGGGTCTTCTGATTCCCCACCTAAGTTCTTTTCAATATATTCCCTAGCGCATCTTCAGATGTATATATAAATAGTCATGGTGTTCAGTTATTTTCCTTGTAAATACCTCATTTCTTCCATTCCTTAGGCACTGTGACCCTTGAGATGTTCAAGAAGATGTCCAACTCGGAGATCATCCGGCACCTAACAGAACAGTTTAATGAGGTGGAAAGAGAAGGCCAAGATCATTATGCCACTCATTTCAAAGCACAAGACTCATTATCCCCTTCTTTCGATTCTGGGAAATGTGATAGCTTTTAGAAGTTCAATCTTGTGGGGTCAAAAGGGATCCATAGATATTATCTGAATATGCCTCTAGATTTGAGAAAGCAGGAAATGAGGTATAACAGAGATAATATATTTACTATACATTGGATTTTTAAAAAGATGCTTTTATTGATTTTTAAAGAGAGATAGAAATATTGATGAGAAGGAAAAAAATGAAAGAAATATCAATGAGAGAGAAACATTGATCAGCTGCCTCCTGTGGGCCCCCTACTGGGGATCGAACCCACAACCCCAGGCATGTGCCCTGAGAATCGAACTAGAACCTCTTGGTGCATGGGTCGCTGCTCAACCACTAAGCTACACTGACCTGACTATACATTGGATTTTGGCATCCGACGTCCCTATGGCTTCATAAACCTGGTAATAAAGTTCCCATTCTTTTCAAACCCTCTGTAGGACTCAGGAGACTATCCTCTGACAGCTCCAGGTCCATCCTGGAAGAAGTTCCAGGGTAGTTTCTGTGAATTTGTGAGAACATTGGTCTATCAGTGCCAATATAGCCTGCTTTATGATGGCTTCCCAATGGATAACCTCATCTCCCTGCTCACTGGCCTGTCAGACTCCCAAGTCCGCGCCTTTCGTCACACTAGTACCCTAGCTGGTGAGCACTCATTTTACTCTATAAATGTTCTCCTGTGGATTGTTAGGACTTTCTTCTGTTCTCCAGTCTTGGATCTTCTTTTGTACTTGCATCTTAGCTCTTTATTTCAAGGCCATGCTTCTTTTATCCCAATTCCAATTTAGTTTCTCACTAGTGGAGTTGTACAAAAGGGTGGAACACAGTGACCATTTCCAGCTTTATTATGTTTCTCATAACTTACTACTGGGAATATGCTGAGTATTTTAAAAAGCCAAATAGGGTTAGGGAGAAAGAAAAGTCCACTCTAGAATAGTCTTGGGATTTGAGGGCCACGCTGCTCTAGTTTTTCATTTTCACTGCTTTTTATTCCCTTATTTTTTTTAACCTACCCTCTCTCCCCCGACTTAAGTAATGACTGCCTTATCTTGTTTTTCCTGACTCAAAGCCATGAAGCTAATGACCTCTCTGGTAAGAGTAGCCCTCCAACTGAGTTTGCACAGAGACAACAGTCAGCGTCAGTATGAGGCTGAACGAAATAAGGGTCCAGCACAGAGAGCACCTGAGCGGCTGGAGAGCCTGTTAGAGAAACGCAGAGAGGTGAGAAGCGTTCCCTGCCTTTTCCCTCCCTCTCTTCCATCTTTCATTCACTGTTGCCACAGCCCGCCTTATCAGTCCCCAAGCGCTTTTCTCTTGGAAGGCACAGGTCCCCAAGCACCCTTTCAGATCATAAATAATGGAGACTGGCAATAGTTTAATAGACCCATCCTGTCAGAGGTCATTGCATGCTCATTTTGTTTCTGGGATGTGGGCTCAATTAGTATCATTTCTAATTTAGAGTAAATTTTAGAATTCTCTATAATTCCACTTTTGCTCAGTTTCCTTTGTCTGCATTCATTATCAGAAGTATTTGGGTGTTGTGCCTACATATCATGCAAGGAGTTAAGTTCTTGTCAAGTATACAATAAACAGGTCACCACAAGATTACTAAGGCCAACCACTGATATGGAGGAGCCAAGTTTTTAAAGAATGGAAAGGGTACAGGCCTTTCAGTAACTCCTGAGTTTAAATTCTGTTCCAGTTAGTTACTAGCTCCATGGTCTTGTGTAACACCTCTAAGTTTCAGTTCCTTTTCTTTAAAAAGGATATAATTCTACCTTTTAATGAAGATTAAATGAGATAAGTAAGTTGCCTAGCCTGGCACTTAAAAAAGACCACTGGAGGACATAAGCCCTAACAGAATCTTTAACACTGATTAAACCTTTAAACAGCTGTAGCCATTATGAGATTAGACACTGATCCCCTGCCACATACACACACACTCCCTTGGTATCTGAGACTTCCCCACCATGAGGTGGTAGAACTCACCAGTATAACTATACCAATTGATCATTTTCCCAACCCTGCCAAAGATTTCATCTGTGCTAAATCATTAGAGAGGGAACCTTTTTATTTCCCTCATTCTTTCTTTCAGCTTTCACTGTGAGTATGCTCTTAAATCTTGTATGTATTAGTTCTATCTCAAATCTTAGGCACGTTGTATTATAAGAATACACTAGTGTCTTTTTTTTTAAAATATATTTTATTGATTTTTTACAGAGAGGAAAGGAGAGAGATAGAGAGTTAGAAACATCGATGAGAGAGAAACATCGATCAGCTGCCTCCTGCACATCCCCCACTGGGGATGTGCCCGCAACCCAGGTACATGCCCCTGACCGGAATCGAACCCGGGACCTTTCAGTCCGCAGGCGACGCTCTATCCACTGAGCCAAACCGGTTTCGGCGTGTCTTTTTCTTTTTACTTCTCTATGCTCTTGCTTCATCAAGTATCCCCCTTTTTGTCTTTAATCTCTTTCTCCGCACCGTTTCTTCTCTCCACTTATATGTAGCCCTTGAATCATTCTTTCATTCTACTCTTCTTGAGAAAGTATTTCCTAACTTTATCTTTATATCCACCTAAATCCATTTTGCTGCCTAGCTTCCATTCTCATTTTTCTCAAACCAGTGACTTTCTAATCCCTATAGCCAATGACCTTTTCTCAATCTCCCTTTTCCAAACTTCTATATAATTTGGTACTGATGATCTACCTTTCCTCCTTCCCCCCTCCCTCTCCTTTTTCTTTTAAATTTGAAATTTTCAAAAATTCAGAAAAATAGAGACACTGCTAGAACAAACACTATATACAAATTATCTAGACTTAACAACTAATATTTGCTCATTTGTTTTTTTTACTATTTTATGTAAATTGTGGACATACTGGTATTTCTACCTAAAGACTTAAATATATCTTCTAAAAGATGACATAGTTATACATAATTCCAATACCATTTTCACATCCAAAAATACTAACAGTGATTCCCTAATAGATTCTAATTCCAATTTATATTAAAATTCCCCCATGTGTTCCCCAAATGGTTTTTATATTTGATTAGCTATAACCATGATTTAATTAAGAACTATGTGTTACTTTTGGTTGTTATGTGTCTTAAGTCTCTTTTAATCTTAAACAGAACCTTTGCCTCTCCCCATTTTCCTACAGTATACATATTGACTTATTGAAGAGCTAGTGTTAGTTATCTTAAAGGATGTTCTTTTATAGTTCTGATACCCTGTAATCCTTGTAATTCTCCTTATAATTCTTTTTCTTTGGTATCTATTATTCGTCAGTCTAGGTTTCCTTAATAGTAGCACTATTGACATTTGCAGGGGCTGTCCTGATATTGCAGGATGCTTAACAGCATCCCTGATTTCTAGCACTAGATGGCAATAGTAACCCCCAGTTGTGACAACCAAATATGTCTTCCAACATTGCTAAATGCCCCTGGGGAGGGCCTCCAGTTGAGAACCATTGATTTAAATTTACAGGTGGGGAACCTTTTTTCTGCCAAGGGCCATTTGGATATTTATAACATCATTTATAGCCATACAAAATTATCAACTTAAAAATTAGCTTGCTATATTTAGTCAAACAATTAACTCACCCCTAATGCCTTGGTAGGCAAGACCAAATGATTTCCTGGCCTTATACGGCCGGACTTTCCCCACCCCTGATGTAATCTCTTCCTTCTCTTTTTTTGCTACTTCCACATCTTCTGTCAAACAAACTACATTTACTAAAATTTCATTTTCTCACTTGTTGTTAGTCAAAAACATGTAACTACCAGCTAGGGCCTCTGAAAAGCCAAAGATGGTAAAAATAGCCAGGTGCAGAGGGGGATACTACTGTTTCCAAACATAAGCCTCTGAGGTAGCAGTTGACTATACAGTTTCTTCCAGAATTAGGTTTAAAAGGAACATAAGATACCAAGGTTCAGACTGTTCTGTAATGAATAGAAAATAGGTGTAAGCCATACTTTTAAAATATTTTTGTGGCCTTATATTGCTGGTGTACAAGAGAAATTGACCTGTTCCTTCCTGTCCTCCAGTTCCAAGAGCACCAACAGGAGATTGAGGGGATGATGAATGCCCTCTTCAGAGGTGTCTTTGTACATCGGTACAGGTAGGTGAATGGGCTCTTCTCGTTGAAGCAGCTGGTCCTTGGTTAGAGAGTCTGTAGAAGTAACAAGGCCCCCTCCTTAACTCAGAATTATTTGTTTAGTCTTAGAACTAATGCAGCTAGAGCAAAAACTAACAGATATGTTAGATTAGTAAGGTTTAGTTTATCCCCATCTACAAAGGATCTTATAAGCTCTTCTGGGAAAGAAAATAAGGGGATAGGGCTTTGCTGAATATTCTGCTCCAACTTTATCCAATACCTTCCTTGTCTCCCATGTCCTGGGGCTAGAGACTTGAGAGGATAAGAGCAGAGAGAGAAAAGGCAGGGATTTTCTGAGGATATACAGCTTGGCAAGCCTTTTCCAACCCCAGCCTGCTGTTTCACTATGCTAAAGGTGGGGAGTTTTATACTGTTTAAAGGCGGGTAGAATTAAGTAAAAAAAAAAAATTCATCTGTATTTTTCTCTCACTCTTATCTAGATTTTAGCCTGTACCTTTTCAGAACCCTTTAGCTAATTTAATCTTTTCTTGAAGTGGAGGTAAAACACACACACACTATTTGGCCAATGGTTAAATTAACTTCCAAAATCAGTTTTTAAAGGGGGCAGGGAGGATAAGATCAACTATTTTATGGGCTGGTAACAGAAGGAAAATGTTTACTTTTTATCTATCATATTTACATCGGGAAGAGTTAATGAAAGGCATGGTACATGGTGTTTAGTCATGAAAATAAATTCTATGACAGGGAGATTATCTGGTATGATGGAAAGTGAATTTGGAGAGAAGGTGATAAGGGACAATTTATCTCTCTATGCCTAGGGATGTCCTTCCTGAGATTCGTGCTATCTGTATCGAGGAGCTCGGGTCTTGGATGCAAAGCTACAGTAGCTCTTTCCTCACTGATAGCTATTTAAAATATATTGGCTGGACCCTGCATGATAAGGTGAGAATTGAGTCAGTTGCCTTTCCTCTATTCCCCTCATTCTTTTCCCTGCCCTAGGACACTTCAGTTTTTCCTAGTCCTGCCACTTAGGTGTCTCACTAGTCATCGGTGACCAACCCATCAAGGCCCTGAACCTTGTATTGAGGAAGTAGGATAAGAAGGGAGAAAGACCTATCCAAGGAATAAAACACCGCAAAACCAGAGTAAAGGGGAGAAAGTAAAGAACGTTATTGATGGGTTGGTAATGCAGGTGCTAGGATGATAACCAGAGATCCTTCTCATTATGATTGCTGGATTCTGCTGTGATCCTTTTATTTTTTAAATAATAAGATAGCTGTTCATTGTCTTTTAGGTACCTCAGAATCCTTGGTATAGAGGACACTGAGGCTCAGAATGAGTAATTTGAGGCAGGGGGAAATACAGAGGCCCAGTGAGGATGAGTAGAGGAGTAGTCAGTCATACTTCCATTTTCCTCAATAGCATCGAGAGGTTCGTCTGAAATGCCTGAAGGCTCTCAAAGGGTTGTACAGCAACCGGGACTTGACCGCACGCCTAGAGCTCTTTACCAGCCGCTTCAAGGTGAAATTGGGACAGTGCTTGTGTGCTTGATTCCTTCCTGTGGCTCATTTCCCCACCTCATCTTTCTGTTTCTGTTGCTTAGATATGCTCGTATCTGTAGCTATCCCAGCATCTGCTTCTACTCTCTTTCTTTAGGAATCTCAAATTCTAAAAGAACATGATTTGGGGGGTGGATACAGTGAGGTTTCGATCAATGTTTTCCTTCTTGCAGGACCGAATGGTTTCCATGGTCATGGACCGAGAGTACGATGTGGCAGTGGAGGCTGTCAGATTGCTAATACTTATCCTTAAGTGAGTCCTGGGAAGTGGGGAAGCAAGCATCTCAGACTCTTTCCTTTCCATCATCAGACAGGTCTTTCCAGGGTACTGTCCCTCCATCTAGCATAGGTTGACTCTTCCTTATGTGCAAGTTAAAAGACATAGATCATTTCTAAGTTGCAAGAACTCCAGGGGGAAATTTTTCTATCTTCTCTCTCTCCATACTCCTCTGACTTCCACACTTCATTTAAAAGTACTTTGTGAGTTAATACTCATTGTTTTTGCATCTTTTTGTTTCTATCCTTAGTTGTGCTAGAAGACTACATCCATATCCATCTGCTTTTTCTCCTTTGCTCTTGACAGGAACATGGAAGGGGTGCTGACAGATGCAGACTGTGAGAGCATCTACCCTGTTGTGTACGCCTCTAACCGAGCCCTGGCCTCTGCTGCGGGGGAGTTTCTGTATTGGAAGTGAGTGGGGCTCCTTTCATGTGTTTCTTTAACACCATCCTCTGTTGTTTTCTCTCCCTCACCTGCTGCTGTTCTTGCTAAGAATGCCCCATACCTATTAAAGTCTCTCTCAGAGTCTTTTTCCCTCTCAACTCCTTAGGGCTTTCCTTAGGTCTGCACCTCTTTTCTTTTCATACCTCTCCTTGGTTTACTAGTATTTCTTCCCTCTATGGTGATTATTTCTTCCCATGCTGTGCCTTTTCCTTGTGTCCATTCAACCAGGCTCTTCTACCCTGAATATGAGACAAGAACAGTGAGTGGGAGAGAGCGACGCCGAAGTCCACACGCCCAGAGGACTTTCTTCCACCTTCTGCTGTCCTTCTTTGTGGAGAGTGAGGTGATGTATAGGAAGGAGCTGTTTGGCTGTTGTGCATAAGAGCTTCAGATAGAGAAGGATGGGAGCTGGCACCATAGGAAGAAGGGACATGGTGCCACTTCTTAGAGTTTTATAATGTAGCTTCAGTAGCTTAATGTATACCTTCTTCCACAGCTCCATGACCATGCTGCTTACTTAGTAGACAGCCTGTGGGACTGTGCAGGGTCTCAGCTGAAGGACTGGGAGAGTCTGACAAGCTTGCTGCTGGAGAAGGACCAGAGTTCGTATCATATGGTAGCCAGGGGTGGAGGGTACCTTTCACCTCCTAGTAGGAAACCAAGAGATATTTCTTTCTTGTATTGTAAAAGGCAGAGGTGTAATGGGCAGTGGCGGCACAGTGGTGGGGGAAGACGCGGAGATGGAAGGTGCCTAATCTATGATTCTGTGTTTTCATCCTCCTGCCAACCCAGACCTGGGCGATGTGCAGGAGAGCACGCTGATAGAAATCCTTGTGTCCAGTGTTCGGCAAGCTTCAGAGGGTCACCCGCCTGTGGGACGGGTCACTGGGAGGAAGGTATGGCATGAGGGGTGGAGTGGGTTGATTGGCAGTATTACATCCAGACAGGTATTATCCATCTTTATCCTTTCTCTGCCCCTCAAAGAATTCCATTTCCAGAAAAAAAAAATCTGAAGGGAGCTGAATTCTCTTTTCCTTCCTAAATAGATAAGATTGTGGGGAGGAGAGAGACACATACATGCCCTCTGGACCCAGTGTTTCTCCACATCTTTCCCACATCCCCAAACGACTCTGATTCCAGGGCTTAACCCCTAAAGAACGTAAGATTCAAGCGGATGACAAGGTGAAGCTGACTGAGCACCTCATTCCCCTGTTACCTCAGCTCCTGGCCAAGGTAGAACTGCCCCACTGTCAGCATCTGGGGATGACAGGGTGGAAAGAAAATGGTCTCTCGCGAGGAAAAGAAGTAAGAATTAACAACATATTAGTTAATAAGTTGGTCTCCCTCTCAATCACAGTTCTCAGCTGATGCAGAGAAGGTTGCTCCCCTGCTCCAGCTTCTTAACTACTTTGACCTCAACATCTATTGCACCAGGCGCTTAGAGAAGGTGAGGAGGAAGATGTATTTCCTCTACCTTGCTGCTTCCCTGTTAGGGCCAAAGGTTCTACTGCTAGTATCTGGTTCTTTTCAAAAAGCCTGGGCTTCAGAAAAAATCAGTCTTCCCTTTCTTAGGTATCTTGTCTTTGAAGTTTAATACTTTCAACTCAATTTCTTACCTCCCTCAGCTATACTCCCCTCCAGAAGAGTGGTCCTTCCCAACTTTCTAACAGCACTAGCTTCTGCCCCCTTTTTTCTCTCAGCACCTGGAGCTGTTTTTACAGCAACTCCAGGAGGTCGTGGTGAAGCACGCAGACCCAGCAGTGCTTGAGGCTGGAGCTCATGCCCTCTATCTGCTCTGTAATCCTGAGTTCACATTCTTTGGCCGAGTGGACTTCTCCCGCAGCCAACTAGTGGATCTGCTCACTGACCGTTTCCAGCAAGAACTTGAAGAGCTGCTGCAGGTAGGAGTGGACTGAATGACAGGACACACCACACTCAGGTGGGAGCGGGCCACAGACAGGGAAACTGGATCAGTGAGTTCTTGGGGAAAATCCAGTTGTGGACCTTCTTTCGTCCTCAGTCGTCCTTCCTAGATGAGGATGAGGTATACAGTCTGGCAGCGACTATGAAGCGCCTCTCTGCCTTCTACAAGTGAGCCTCTTCCTTCCTCTTCAATTTATTCTGTTTTCTACGGAGTTGACTCTTCTTGTTCTGTTCTGGTATAACATTTCCCTTTTCTTCTTTCTCCCTCAAGTGCTCATGACCTAACTCGATGGGAGCTCTATGAGCCATGCTACCGACTCCTCCGGAAGGCTGTGGACACAGGAGCAGTTCCTCGCCAGGCAAGTAGACAAGTTGGAGATGTGGAGGCAGAGAGGAGTTTTTAAGGGCCCCATCTCTTAAAAATTCCCTCAGGAAATTCCAGTTCCAGAGATGTGGATTAGACCACAAAGGAGGAAGATCACATGTGCATTGTCCTTCCATTTCACTCTTGGAAGGTGTACTGTACTTTCCAGTGCCTAAAAACAGCTATCCTTTCCGTTTCCTGAGAGTCAAGGATAATACTGAGAGATTATAAAAGATTCAAATAAATTAGGGAGAGGTGACATTTTTACTCAGGATAATAATATCCGAAGATTGTCTGAAACCACTTCTTTTCTACCAAAAAAGGAATTGGATCTCCCCTAATCTCATTTTTTCTCTTCCTTCCCCCTTTTGCCTCTTTTTACTGCTTTGTGTGTACCTCTTCCTTCTCTCTCTCCCTTCCTTACTCTATCTCTCCCCCTCCCTACCTTCCCCTTACTCTCCTGACCCATCCCTCATTTTTGTAACATTTGGTTGTTACAGGTGATCCTGCCAGCCTTGACTCTTGTCTATTTTTCCATTCTCTGGACACTAACCCACCTTTCTGGATCAGGTGCTTCCCAGGTGAATATGGGTCTGAGTAGGGGGAATGGGAATGAAGGAGCCTGTGTCTTCATTCTTTCCCCTGAAGCCACTGTCTCCACAGAAACAGCTATTGACTTTGAAGGGCAGGATGGTAGCCTTCTGTGAACTCTGCCAGAGCTGCCTCTCAGATGTGGATCCTGAGATCCAGGAACAGGTGAGCATTTAATCAAGTGGAACCAAGGAGACAAGTCTTTCCATGGTTTGAGGAATCCCTTTCTAAGGAGAAATTAGTTGTGTAATTTTGATCTTGATCAATGTTTTGTCCTTTTTAAGCATTCTTTTTTCCCCCCTAACAGGCTTTTGTCTTATTAAGTGATATACTCATCATCTTCAGCCCTCAGATGATTGTGGGGGGACGCGATTTCCTTAGGCCCCTTGTCTTTCTTCCTGAAGCCACTCTCCAGTCTGAGCTAGCCAGCTTCCTCATGGACCACGTCTTCATCCAGCCTGGAGAAATGGTCAAGGGTACAGGGATTCTTTACTTGGGGCTCAGGAAGGGTCTAGGGCTTGGGCCTGCCTCAGGCAAATAGGACAAGAGGCCTAAATCTGTGATTCTGATATTTCCATTCTGTATTTGATATGAGCCAGATCATTCCCAGGAGGATCATTTACAGATAGAGCAACTGCATCAGCGGCGCCGCCTCCTGGCTGGGTTCTGCAAGCTGTTGCTTTTTGGGGTGTTGGAAATGGATGCAGCCTCAGATGTTTTCAAACACTATAACAAGGTACAATGAGGCACCAAGCTGATCACAGGCATGAATGCAGACACTGTAGCATTACAGAAAGGAGAGTGGGAGAGATTGTGGTATCATGGTTAAGGGAGAAGTAGGAGGGAAAGGGCAACAGGAGTTTAGAATAAAGGAACAAAGAAAAGAGACTTCATAGTAAATAATTATGGGGGGAAGGTATTTGGGAGGAAGAAATTCATTGGAGGGGACATATCCATTTCTGTGAACCCAATCTATGGAATGGGGTAATCTAGGAAGGAAAACAAAGAATGGAAGAGGGATCAATTTTCACATGATATCTAGATGTGGATCTCAAGTTTCCTCAACCCACCATTGCATTGATTTCTGTTTAGTGAGTATCTATGTGCCAAACACTAAGAGCAAAGCCGTGAACAGAATAGACAAAGTTCCTTGTTCATGGAGCTTCTCGTCTAGTAGTGTGAGAAAAATAGTAAAGACTTAAATGCTGGATAAGAATACGCACTAGCAGGCTTACTATTCTCCAAGAAAGGGGCTCAGAGCAGAGTTTCTTCCCTTATTTATTTGCCTAAACTCTGATTTATTTGGGGTTTTACACCTCTTGGCTAGAGATAAGGTCTAGTCTAAGTTGTTTTATACGTAGATTTATGTTTCCCTACCTAATTGACTTTTGGAAGGAGACATAATTAGGAATGTGAAGAAGAAATGGTCTTCTCTTGTAGTCAAACACTATCTTCTCCATTTCCTCTCCCTCAGTTTTACAGTGACTATGGTGACATTATCAAGGAAACATTAACTAGAGCAAGGCAGATTGACCGAAGTCATTGTTCCCGAATCCTGCTGCTGAGCCTGAAGCAGGTACTTCCTTCTGCCTAGAGTGCCCAAAACTATGACATGCCCTTCCTATAGGATACAGATTCTCTGTCCACCCCCACCCAGCCCTTTAGGATAGGAAATCCTTAAGAGCAGGAACTTTCTGATTTATTTTCACTATTGCTTTAACATGAAGGTCTCCTTCATAACTACTAGACACATAGAAAGTTTTTCTTTTTTAATCCTCACCCAAGGATAATTTTATTGCTTTTAGAGAAAGAGAAACATCAATGTGAGAGAGAAACATTGATCAATTGCCTCCACAGTGCACCCCGACGGGGGATCGAACCCAAAACCTTTTGTTGCAAAGGACAATGCTCCAACTAACTGAGCCGCTCGGCTAGAGCTGAAAGTATTTTTTAACTGACAGGCAGCTTCCACCCTAACTCAATAGAAATTTAACTATTAGTTGGGACTTAGGAGTAACAATAATAAAGTGATAGGGAATTTCTAATTTTTTTAACCTGTTCTCTTTAACCTCCTTTGGTTGGTACAGACAATTTTATTTATTGTTATAGAGCAGGGGTGAAGGCTCTCTCTGCTGCAGGGGTCAGGAGTAGGGATAGTGTCTGGGAGGAAAGAAAGAGTAAATGTAAATGACAACATCCAAAGCCCTTTAGAATTTCTAGGCAAAGAAGGGAATGCTCTATTTCTCTATTTCCACCTGTTCCTCCATTTCCCAAATGTATCCTGTCTCCTGGACACAGTTGTACACAGAACTGCTACAGGAACATGGGCCCCAGGGCCTGAATGAGCTTCCAGCCTTCATTGAGATGAGGGACCTAGCACGGAGGTTTGCCTTGAGCTTTGGACCCCAGCAGCTACAGAACCGTGACCTTGTGGTCATGCTACACAAGTAAGCCAGTATTAGTTGGAAGTCAGTGCTCTTGAATATTCCTAAGAGGGCTAACCCAAAGCCTTTATAAGGGAGAGCTGGGAGTAAGGTCCTGGAGGGAGGATAAGCACATTGAGAAGGAGCAATCGAGTTGGTAGATGGGTAGCTGTGGGAGACAAGCTGGGGACAGGAGGAGGGTATACTTGGACAGCTCTGCGATAGAAGTGGGAAGGGACTATCTTCCTAAAATAATTCTGCTCATCCAAGGGAAGGCATCAAGTTTTCCTTATCTGAGCTTCCTCCAGCTGGCTCCTCCGGTCAGCCTCCAAATCTAGCATTCCTGGAGCTCCTTTCAGAGTTTTCCCCCCGACTTTTTCATCAGGACAAGCAGCTACTGTAAGTTATGGATGAGTGGATAAAGAAGTGGATTAGGGAAGAAGGGGATGGTGAGGGCCCAGTGATCACTTCAGCTTCTTCATCCCACCCCTTGCTTAGACTGTCCTACCTGGAAAAGTGTCTGCAGCGTGTCTCCCAGGCACCCAGCCACCCCTGGGGTTCAGTCACCACTTACTGCCACTCCCTCAGCCCTGTAGAGAACACAACAGAGGGCAGCCCTCAGGGCTACCCCCACTCCAAGAAGAGGCGCATTGAAGGTAAAGTGCAGTGTGTGTATGCTGTGTGTATAGATATCAGGTTCCCCAGCACTACTTCCTTTATTGCCACAACCTGGATAAGAAGCATATGGTCTTTAGCCTCCTTCAAACTATTGCCTTTGGTTAAATAAAAAATATTTCATTGAACATTTACTATCATTAAGGGTACTAATTTTTATCAGGGTCTATTTAGCCAACTGAAAATAGCAAACCTCTATGAAAAATCAATTAGAAAGTAATGATGAAACCAAAGATTGAACTAAGAAATCTGTACATTTGCAGTGCCCTTTCCTAACATCTTTTATTCTGTTATTTTACAAATTTCAAATATTTTTACACAACTTTCATGATTTTTTACCTTCAGATCACTACTTATCATATAATTTACCTAAGGCTTTTTCTTTAAACTGATTTTCTTATATAGTCTCATCTTAAGTGATATCCTAGAAATCACAAGTTTGGTGTGCTAGTATGTTTTCTAGTGTACATTTAAAAATATTAGTCATCATTGATTGGACTGTCGGGCCTTGGAGGGAAGGTAGGGGAGGGTGGGGGTAAGGGGGAGAGATCAACCAAAGG
>NW_005355164.1:104687-117827 GCF_000412655.1 Myotis brandtii | reverse complement strand
TAATAAAAATATTAGTCATTCCTCACTCTCCCCATCACCCAACCTTAGGCAAGACCACTAATCTACTTTGTATCTCTGAATTTGCCTATTTTAGACATTTCATGTAAATGGAATCATATAATATGTGGCCTCATGTGTCTGACTTCTTTCACTTAGCATAATGTTTTCAAGGGGTCCTCAAACTTTTTAAACAGGGGGCAAGTTCACTGTCCCTCAGACCGTTGGAGGGCCGGACTATAGTTTAAAAAAAAACTATGAACAAATTCCTATGCACACTGCACATATCTTATTTTGAAGTAAAAAAACAAAACGGGAACAAATACAATATTTGTATTTGCATGTGGCCCGCGGGCCGTAGTTTGAGGACCCCTGATTTAGCATATATCAGTACCTCTTACTTCTTTATGCCTGAATAACATTCCATGGTATAGATAGGCCACATTTTATTTATTCATCAGTTGATTGACATTTGGGTTGTTTCCACTTTCTTACTTTTATGCATAATGTTTCTGTGGACATTCATGTACACGTTTTTGCATGGATATATGTGTTCAGCTATACCTAGGAGTGAGATTGCTCAGTCATATGGTTACTCCATGTTTAATGTTTTGAGGAACTACCAAACTGTTTTCCAAAGTGCCTTCATCATTTTACAATCCCAACAGCAATGTATGAGAACCCCAGTTTCTCCACATTCTTGCCAATACTTGTTATTGTCTGTCTTTTTTATTTTACTCATCTCCCAGTGGTAATGAATTGTGATTTAATTTTCATTTCCCTAATAACTAATGATATTAAGCATCTTTCATATGTTTATTGTCCATTTGTATTATCTTATTTAGAGAAATATTCTAATCCTTGCTTTGTTTAAAATTGGTTTGTCTTTTTATTGTTGAGTTGCAAGAGATCTTTATATATTTTAGATACAAGTCCCATATCAGATATGATATTCTAAAATTTTCTTTCATTCTGTGGGTTGTCTTTTCATTTACTTTATGGTATCCTCTGAAACACAAAAGTTACTAATTTTCGTGAAATGATAGACTGGAGGAAGGAGGAGAAATGGCCAGATACTGGATATATTTCTAAGATGTCACTAATAGGACTTCCTGACAAACTGGATGTGTGATGTAAGACAGAGGAGTTGAGGATGACACCCAAGAATTTTGGCCTAACAGTTGGAAGGATGGCATTGATAATAAGTGAGATGGGGAAGGCCGTGAGTGAGATCAGGGCTTTGGTATTAGCCATGTTATTACAGGTGGAGATGTTGGACAGTCAGCTGGGGATAGGAATCTGGAATTCAGGGGAGAGGCAAAAGCTGGAGTGAATTTGGGAATTTCTATTTAAGATGTGAACTTGAATGGCTAAGGAAGCCAGTGAAGGTGGAGCAGAGGAGGTGCCCAAGGGTTGAGTGCCTCCATTAATAGGCCGGGGAGATTAGAAGAACCCACCTGGAGGCCCAAGTTTTCCTCTCTGGGGTTACAAGCTCATGGGTGTGGCTCTTTCCTGTTGTCCTCCACTTAAGCTAGTAGCAGTTCACTTTCCAGGTTCTTGGTTTCTTTGTGCAAGCATGGCCATAAGAAAGGAAGGTAATGGAGATGTGAATATTTACATGGTGACAGCTGGAGATGGAAAGAGCTAGATATATGTACTTCTATAAGCCTTGTCAGTACATAGGGCTACACTCATATTTTAGTCATTACATAATGAGGCCATATAGGTTTTCCATTCCCTTCTTAACTTTTTCTAACCAAATCCTGGGCAGGTCTTGAAAAGTAAGAACATTTGTGGCAGTACCTGGTCTACAGTTAATATATGGACATCTGCTTCTTTTCAGGCTCCTCCAGGCAGCAAAGAGAGGACATCTCTTCATCCCAGGAGGAAAGCCTACAGCTGAACAGCATCCCACCCACACCCACCCTCACCTCCACAGCTGTGAAGAATAGGCAGCCCTTGGAGGGGCTGGAAGAGATGGAAGACGAAGGCAGCTCAGAATCAGAGTTTACCCAACGGTGAGGACTGAGGGAGAGAATCTGGGTGTCTGATTTGCCACTTTGGTGTCTTACCATCTCTGTCTTACTGTTTTTGTTCTCCCCTACACCACTCCCTCATTCTTGGGTCCTTATGCAATCCTTTCCTCCTCCTCCTTTTTTTTTTTTTAGCTTTACATTTTATCTTTTCCCCTGTACTCTGAGCTTTTCTCCTCTTTAATGCTGGCCACCTTACTTCCTCTTTTTCCCTTTACTTTTATTTACTGTCATTGATCCTGCATTATTCCCAACAGCCAACTCCTTTCAGGCACCCAGAGGTCAAGGTTCTTGAGTCCACGGCATTCCCAGACTCCATTCAACCCTTCAGGTCCTGGTCTGGGTAAAAAGCTGACCCGGTGAGCTTTTCTTTTCATCTTCTATCTTCACTTCAGATCTGTTACCCACAATGAAGGGATTCTCCCCTTATCCAATGCTTCTATGCTGATGCTTTTTGGAATTGTTTTAGCCACTGAACATTTCCTTCTAATGTGGAACCCTAATATGTAAAACTAATAAGGGTAGGGCTGCTGATTAAAGCAGGAATGGGAACCTAAAGCCCTGCTTTATTTACTGCTTACCCCTGCTCCCCTGGGGTGCCTCTGAGACACTCTCCGGGGCCTTTAAAGAACACTTTGGAAACCTCTATACCATTGCCCTCAGACTCAGCCTTATGGAAGAGGACGAAGACAGAGGAGAGGTAGAAACTCAGCATGAGTCAGGTGAAGAATGGCAAGATCTAGACAAGGTGAGTGGACCCAGCATTCCCTTCTCCCTCTAGAACTAGAGGCAAATATGAGAAAGAGAAACTAGAGTGACTCTGCTCTATCAGTCCTAATGATGCCTTTGTCTCTGAACGTTACTTAGGACTTTTTGAAAGTATCACAGAGTAAAGGAGGGAGGTTTGTAAGTTGCTTTGCATTTTGCTAGGACTTTATCTTTATTAAAGAAATAGGGAAAATAAATTTTAAAATACCAAAAAGTACTGGAATAGCATTCCCCCTCTCAATCTCCAAATAAGCATTCTTCCTCTGAATCTAAGAAGTGAAAGGAGTTCTAGAACTAGAGATAGAAGGTCATCTAGTCCAACCTTGCAGCCCATTCAATAAGTCTCTTCATAATGTATGAGCACAGGCACGGCAACATGGGCATCCTGCCTTCCTTCCTGTCTTCTTAAAGGGCTGCCCCACTCTGTTCCTCCACTCACTCCCTTTTTACCCCAGCCTGATTGCTTCCCCAGGAGGAAATGCTGCCAGTCTAGTAGGAAAAGCATGGTTTCACCACTTTATCAAGTTAGCTCTTTAACCCCTCTGAACCTCCTCATCTTTAAAATGGAGCTTTTACACAAAATTCAAAATGAAAAAATACAGAAAGGATCATAAACTGAAAAGGATTATGTGCCCACTGCTGATATTATTCTGCTCTCTTATCTGTTCTTTGAAGAGGGAGAAAGAATGGAATTAAGCAGAGGAACGGAGGTCTTATGCTCAGAAGGAAGAAATAGACAATGACATATTTAAACCAGAGACTAGAGAGCAAGGTGTCTATTAAAATTCTGTAGTCTTTCCTAAAATCCCCTCAGGGAAAATTTCGTTCTCAGGTTCCAAAATGGAATGAATTTAAGGGACTTAGTCTGCAGGTCAGAAGAAGAGGCACTTCTCTGATGACTTTGGGAAGTCTAGGTTTGAACCTCCTGCCCACCCTGCTTTTGCTAATCTTCCCTTCCTGACTGCTTCAGAGACCTACTGCAGCCCTTACACTTGTTATTGGACAGGAAACTTTGTGATTGATTGCCATGTGATGGGAATAGGGAAGGACCTTTCTGACTTTTGACCACATTCTCTCTAGCACTCTTCCCCCCATGAGCCTGGGCTGGACCTCTTAGATTCTACAGAGCTGAACATTGAGGTGAGTGGCCCCAAAACAGACTGTGGAAGGCAGGTTAAGAGGAGTGTGTGTCCTTGGGAGATTCTGGCAGGTAACTTGTGTATCTGTCAGATAGGTGGAAAGGCCACAGCCCATGGCCTGCCCGCTCAGCTGTGTCCAGAGCTTTAGGAGTAGCCCTGGGAGGAAGTCAGGAGGGCAGTTGTCATCTGAGGACCATGCCGTCATATCTTTGCCCTGTGCCTTCCTTGTTTCTCATTACAGGATTTCTGACATGACTCTGCGCCCCTCTCCATCTCCACCCGACACCTCAACAATATAACCACTTGGAAAAGGCAAACAGGAAAAGGACGCAAAAGGAATCATTACTTCCAGGCCCTGCCCCTGGTCTCTGAGGGAAAGAAGAGGTGGGCTTTGCCTTTCTAACCTATGCTTTCCCTGATGTTGTTGTCATAGAGAAGCCTTAAGTCCCATCCTTCCTAATGCACCCTGGCTCTGTCCCTCTATGTTTGAGCAGAGTGCCTATTCCCTACTGTGTTTAGAGGGGTGGGGCTTCACCTCAGTATTTGAGTTGAATGGAGAGAGCCTAACAGTTTTCCTATATTTTTGGAACATCTTTCCCAGCCTCTTTTGTGCCTGATTATTAGCTCAATAAACACGTTTGCATCAGCTGCTTCTCAGGTGTGGCTCGAGATTATTAAACTGATGGAGATCAGGTCTTTGCTAGTGTCTTAAATGGCCCTGCCCAGCCCCATGGTATGTGTAGATATGACACTGCACACACCCCAGGTGCTTAGTAGTAGTACACTGGCTCTCAAGGATCTATTGCTTGGTAACTGAGAAACTGGGTGGGGCAGAGAAGTTCGGGAGAGACTGGCTGCCTTTGACTAAGTTTATCTACTGAGAACAGTTTAGGTTGAAGAGGAAAGGTAGTAAGTATCCTGACCTTTCTGTCCCATCTACACTGAGGCCAGGCCAGCCCATCCCACATATCTTGGCATCCTTCACGTAAGGGTTCTTTCCAGGGGTAATTTCATGTCCTCATCCCCAAAACACCTGTAATAATTTGAAATTTTATAGACTCTCAATATCTGAGGGATAGGAGGTAACTTAGAAGTTATTCTAAATGTCCAACCCTAAAATCCAAGCCTTTGACATCACCTTCGCCTTCATCCTTGCCTTCCCCAGGTAGTTCTCATCAAGTCCTGTCAAGTCATTCTCTAAAATGTATCTCTGATCTATTTTTTCATTGCAGCCATCATCTCTCCCCTAAACTGCCATAAAATAACCTTTGGAAATTGGCCTCCTTGAAACTCTGACTTGTTTGTTCTTGCCCTCTGGTCTCTCTTTTCCCTCTGACAAGCAATCAAATATATGAAGACACTGTCACTTTCTACTTTGCGTATTTTCTTCTGTGGTTTAAGAAACCCTTCAGTCTCTCCTTTTAGTTTTATGCTTATTTATTTATTTTTAAAAATATACTTTTATTGCCCTAACCGGTTTGGCTCAGTGGATAGAGTGTCGGCCTGCAGTCTGAAAGGTCCCAGGTTCGATTCTGGCCAAGGGCATGTACCTTGGTTGCGGGCACATCTCCAGTAGGTGGTGTGCAGGAGGCAGCTGATCAATGTTTCTCGCTCATCGATGTTTCTAACTCTCTATCCCTCTCCCTTCCTCTCTGTAAAAAAAAAAAAAATCAATATATGTGTGTGTGTGTGTGTGTGTGTGTATATATATATATATATATATAGAGAGAGAGAGAGAGAGAGAGAGAGACTTTTATTGATTTCAGAGAGGATGGGAGAGGGAGAGGGAGAGAGAGAGAAACATCAGTGGTGAGAGAGAATCATTGATTGGCTGCCTCCTGCACAGCTCCACTGGGGATCGAGCCTGCAACCCCGGGCATGTGCCCTGACCAGGAATCGAACTGTGACCTCCTGGTTCATAGGTTGATGCTCAACCACTGAACCACGCCAGTTGGGCCAATCTCTCCTTTTAGATATGATTTCCAGTTCTTCCCTGTCCTGGGCATCTGCTTTAACTTCAAGTTCTCACTGTGGTCTCCTAGGCTGAAGACTGCCATCCAGCTAGTGGTCTCTGCAAAGGAACCGTGACTTCCTGTGATCAGGTCACTCAGCTAAACCCATTTCTTCCATCTTCCCCTTTCCTTCCCCCTACTCTCCCTCCCAGATAGAAGCTGGAAATTGGGTTTGTGAGTGTCCTTTGGAAAGACAGCCTACCAGTAACCTGGGGGCAGAGTGGGGGGAGCAGTTGACACATTCAGAGATCTTTAGCCTGTGTTCAGTTGGAACAGCTCCAGGGGAAGGAGCCTTTTCTATGGGATCTGGGAACAGAGTGGGAAAACTGAGTTGATGATATAGAGATCACTAAGGATCCAGGAGGGGAAAGATTCCTGAGTTATTTAAATACCAACCAAGCTGAGGGTACTTCACAAGATCAAAAGAGAAACTTGATCTGCCGGCCCCGCCCTCGGCTCCCCACCGCGCCGAGGAGCGAGCCTGGGGACCCCACACTGGCGGGCACTGAGTGGGTGCCCCCCAACCAGCTCTAGCCGGGCGCCTCGATGCCGGATGCCGGAGCCGAGCAGGGTTCCAGGCCTGAGGGAGAGAACCGTGCGCCTGCCTCCCCACCTCACTCCCTGGCCCTGCTGGTTTCTCAGGGTCTGAGACACGGGCCTTTCCTGCCCAACTGAGGTTCCGAGGACTCTGCTTTCTCTAGCCCCATCCTGCGGTGTGAACCCAAGGGGTTGCGACACCTGAAGGGAGTGAGGAGTGGGCGGTCAAGGCACCAGGGCAAGAGCCCTCTGGGGCCTCGGGCAGCAGAGTGAAACCGGAACCATCAGGGAACATGAGTGAATTTTGGCACAAACTGGGCTGCTGTGTGGTAGAGAAACCCCAGCCGAAGAAGAAGAGACGGATCGATCGGACCATGATTGGGGAACCAGTGAATTTTGTCCACCTGACTCACATTGGCTCTGGGGAGATGGGGGCCGGAGATGGACTTGCCATGACAAGTGCTGTTCAGGAGCAGATGAGATCCAAGGGAAACCGAGACAGGCCATGGAGCAATTCTAGGGGCTTGTAGCTCCAACAGGAATGTTTTGCTGTCTGAAGTCTCCACGCTGTTCCCAGCCCAGAAGAGATGCTGCCTCCACCAGATCCTCCGAGAACCAGTGTCCTCAAGGCCCCTTTTTTTCTTTATCTGCCTGATAGTGCCTCAAAAGGCTTGGGGGCTGGACTCCCCCCTCCCTCCTCTGGCCGTAGCCCCTCCTGGAGATGGGGTCAAGGCAGCAGGACTGACCAAGTAACTACTGGTTGGCCAGAGGAGCTCAGCTGAAGCCCTGGACACTCTCAGATCTGAAATGGGAGTTTCTGGAAACCTGGAATGAGTTCCCTCCTCCTGAATGACAGTCTGGGTGCCACCTGTTTTTAATCTATTAGCCTGAACTCCTTAAATGGCAGGTGGGTGAGGTTACCAAGCTGGAGCTGGCTTTGCTGAGAGCTCCCTACCTCTCTGCCCTTCTCCTTCCTTCTGGAATGAACTGAAGCAAACCTCAAGCAGGGGCTGGGAGGGTGACCACTGCCTAGTCAACTCTCTTTAAATCTCAGACCTTAAGCTCACAGCCCTTCAATATCTCTGCCAATACCAGCGTCTTTCTCTAGTTAGGCCTCTAACCCTGTTTCTGTAGCATTGCTAGCTCCCCAGTATCTTTCCTTTTTAAAAATTAATTAAAAAGTAAATTAAAAAAAAGAGAGAAACTTGAAAGCTCTGTAAATGTGGAGATATGTATACAGCCAGAGAGCCCACTGTAATGGATTGAGCTCCAACCTTTGGATCTGTGTGGTATACCATGCTCCCCAAATCCTTTACCACTATTGATAGGTAGGGTTCTAGGTCCTCTCCCCTTGAATATTGGCTCCATGATTGCTTAATAGAATGTGGTAGATGATGCTGTGCCAATTTCCAAACCCAGACCTTAAACGGGCAGCTTCCACGCCCTGTTTCTTGAGATAATCACTCTTGGAATTTGGTTACTGTGCTGTGAGAAAGTCCCAAGCAGCCACATGGAAAGACCATGTGTAAGTGTTAAGTCAGCAGCTCTAGCTGAGGTCCCAAACTACTTTCAGCATCAAGCGCCAGAGGTGTTCACATGTGAATCAAATGATTCCAACACCCAGCTTTTGTCTTCCAGCTGAGGCCCCAGGCATCACAGACCAGAGACAAGCCACCTTTCTGTGTCTTTTCCAAATTCCTGACCCATAGAATCCTTGAGCATGATGAAAGGGTGGTGCTTACACCATTAAGTTTGGGTGGTTTGTTATGTGGCGCTCGTAACTGAAACAGAACCTTAGAGTCTTAAGTATCCAAATATTTGGACAGCTTTATCAGTTAAAAATTTTTATATATTATATAAATATTTACTACTTGTTTTACTTACACATTAAAAATATAATGGATGATTTAGTGATGAAGTAAATGTTTCTAAATATTTTATTGGTTAACAGTACAAAATACCTTTATGTGCTAAAAACATAGTGAGAGCAAAGTGAGAAACATTTTTTAAATCATAGCTTAACATTTCTGATTCTAGCTGAAGTTTATTTTGATAGTTTCAATGACCTTCATAACTGAAAAGAGTACATCTCAAAAACTTGGAAATCCAAATGGAATTGGTGCTTCTTTGGCTGCATTTACTGTTTTAATAGGTGAGCCAAGCCCTCGCCAGAGTGCTCAGTGGTTAGAGCGTCAGCCCAGGCACTGAAGGGTCATGGCTTCAATTCCCATTCAAGAGCACATATCTGGGTTGTAGGTTTAATCCTCGGACATGTCTCTTTCTCACATTGATGTTTCTCTCTCTCTCTCTCTCTCTCTCTCTCTCTTTTTCCCCACCCCCCACCTCTCTTCCACTCTCTCTAAAAAAAAAAAAAAAGTAATGGAAAAAATGTCCTTGGGTGAGGATTAAAAACAATAATAATGAAATAATAAATGAGCCAAAATCCACTGAAATTCTTTATTTGGAAGACTTGTAACAGGTCAGAAAATGATTTCCAAGTACAAATAACAGCGTTCTTAGAGGGGATACACATTGTTTGGGACCACAGAACCACTACATACTATAGCACATAAATTGCAGTCCATCATAATAGGCTGTGGGTTTGCCTCTCACTGTAGAATGCTGATCTTATTAGAGGTGACCCATGACATTTGGATCCCAGTGAGGGTGTCACTTAATAGTAATAAAAGTGAATTTCATTTATCTTAAAAAATTAGAAATGTTAATCATTTTTTCTGCATGATACCAGTGGATACTTTGTATATCACCCGAGGTAAACACACCCCACCTTGACAACCACAGTTTGAAGGATTTTGTGCCAGTCAGCTCCTTGCCAGCAGAGGCAGAGCTGTGGGCTTCATGAGCAGCAGCTCCAATTGGTTAGGCCCAGGCCAGGCTGGAACTGGGCTGAGGCCAGCTCAGGCAGGGGGCGTGGAGGACCCTGCACAGGCTGAAGCTGATCTGGGTTGATAAGTGACACCAAGCAGTGCTTTTCAGGAGAGTATCACTGCATTGGCTGTTAGCTTACAACCGAATAAAGGCTTTTTCAACTCATATTGTGACCATGAACTCTGCCAGAAGGTGAGTTGTTGGTATTCTCTCCTAAATTATAAAATGAAGGGTTGTTTTTTTCCAGATTGCTGAGAAAAGCCTTCAGCTAATAGTAAGTTACCATCCTTTGAACTCCAAACAACACTGACTCCAGAGGTTACAGGATGAAAGAAGAATGTGTTTGGATGACATAAGAGGATGGGGGAACGTTTATTTTCATACATAGACATCAATTCTTCCTTGAGCTCCATAGTTGCTTCCCTGGGGATAGGGTTGGACATTGCAATCCTGGACAGAATACACAAAAAGAGTCTTAAGCACAGAACACCATGTGTGTTGAGTTGGAATAGCTGGAGAAATAGGCACTAAAGAATGGTCAGAACGGAGCAGAGAAATGGAAGAGTGACAAACCCACCAAAAATAAATTCCAGGAAACTAAAGAAGACCTCCAGTGGGCAGATGAGCCTAGAATCCTGGGGAAACTTGAAGGAAGATATATTTAATTTGATAAGTAGACAAGAGCCAGCAATTGGACTGAGTGGTATAGTGGAATGCCAAAAAATGAAGCATTTGTGTGGTTGCAATAGCCTCTCACATTACAGGATGGGGAAGCTGCCAAATCTAGGACCTTTGCATAGGTTCCCCACTGATGGGGTGGAAAACTGCTTTTTTTTTTTTTTTTTACAAAAACCTTATAATCCAGTTAAAATTTTTAAACTATGTGTGGGAAAGGCAGCTCAGCATGGTTGTTAATATTGTGGGTTCTGGAGCCAAAATTTTTGTCGAGTTCTAGCTTCACGGTATATTAGCCTCGTGGCCCTGGGCAAGTTATTTCCTCATAAGATGATTGTAAGTGTGAATCGCTCACAACAAATTTAGCACATAATATACACTCAGATGTTACCTCTTAGTTTTTATATTACTTTGATGCAAGAACATAAGTGACCTTCTCACAACATTTAAAATAATGTAAAAATAAAATGGAGCAGCTATGAGTCTCACTGTACAAACTCAAATGAGGATTGTCTCATATGGAAGGATGGTCACCAATACTCAGGGCTACAGCCAGGCATGAACAAAGTGCTACACCTACGTAATTACAGACTCCTCTCAGTTACACTGTGAAGCACAGTATGATTTCCTGTGGGGATATTACTTCCCTGGGAGGTTAAGCTTGCAGAGCTAGGAAATTGTAGCTCCAATTCAAACCCTCCTGAGCCTCATTCTAGACACTGACCACAAGGGCTGTTTTCACTGCAGCTGGACTTGGGTTGTGGCTGAAGGGATTTCACCAAGGATTAGAGCAAGAAGTGGCTACCAGACTTGTGTTACCTAAGCTGTGTCTCCAGCCCAAGAGGGATGAGGCCAACAAAGCAGGCCTGATGACTCAGGGCGTATGTTGCTAGGCTTAATGACCTTTTGCATCACCAGAGCTCAAAACTCAAGAGTGTTCGGGATAGCCAAGAAAGTTCTGAAGAGAACAAGGGCCCTAACATATATCACAACATAAAAGCATTCTACACAGGGCCATGTGATAATGAAGCAGGAATAAGAAGGGGAGAAATCTTGGAAAGAGAATCCAGAAGTAGGTCCACTTGAATGAATTTATGATCAAGATAAGCATTAAGAAACAGTGGGGCAAGAGACTATTCAATAAGTGGTTTGGGGACATCTGCCTTTCTGCCTAAATGTTACACTATTTTACACCACCCCCACCACCCCAAGTTAAACTTCTTTATGGGCTAAAAATAAACCCTCACAGTCAAGAATAAAAAAACTAAAATTATTTTTATAATTTGGCCTTTCTAAGTGGTACATAATATTTAGAAATGATAAAAGATTGACAGTTTTAACTTCGTGAAAATTAAAATGGAGAGGGGAATGGGAATGAACAGGCTGATGAAGGAGAATTTTGATGTTTTCTAGTCTATATTGTTTGAATCTTACACAATGAGAACTTACTGAGGGGACATTGTGGCTTACAGATGGAAGAAAATGGAAAATGTTGGTGAGTAGTTAGTTAACTTTGTACCATGGCTTTTAATCCATCGATCACCAAGTATCAACTCCCCCCTTATGTTCTTAGACTGTGTGGGGTTGAATAAAGGAGCCACCACAAGAGCCTGCCATCTGAAAGATGTTTGTCCAAGAAAGAAATGTTCCTTCAGGGACAGCTTCCTGGAGGTGGTAGAATTTGAGTTGGGTTTTGCAACATGGGGAGGATTTCAGAGGGTGGGAGACAAGAATCTTCCAGGCTAGGGAGGCTGAGGCTGGCAGGCCAGGTGCCTCAGTGCTCTGCACCCACACTGGTTGGGCCACCTTAAAGTGAATCAGCTTTGCACAGGTCTCCCACCCGGTCAGGGAGCAGTAGTGGAGGAAGTGGTGAGAGCAGGTCTGAGTCAGGTTAGGAGACTGAGCCTGAGAGAAGGTCAAAGGTTTGAGAGAATGCTAACGGGGCCGGGCCGGGAGCAGTCTGGGGCCCTCCTTAGCTAGGCTCTGAGGTGTGGATGGGGTGACAGAGTTTACCCAAAAGACTGATTTGATTTATGGCTAACATCACAGGATTAAACATGCTGAATCAGGCAGGTGGGCAAACCAGGCCTCAGAAAGATGACAACAGCCCTGAGCAGGGCCGTCTCATTTCTTTCTTTAAAAAAAAAAATATATACATATAATTGATTTTAGAGAGCAAGGGGGGAGAGAGAGAGAGAGAGAGAGAGAGAGAGAAACATTAGTGATGAGAGAGAATCATTGATCGGGTGCCTCCTGCACATCCCATACTGGGGATGGAGCCTGCAACGTGGGCATGTGCCCTGACCAGGAATCGAACCGTGACTTATAGGTTCATAGGTTGATGTTCAACCACTGAGTCACACCAGCTGAGCTCATGTCTTACCACACACTGGACAAGAGAGTCCTCAACAACCCTGTTGGCTGTAGCCCTGAGCTCACCAAAGTACTCTCATCCTAGAGTCAAGCTCAGCACAAGACAGGATGCAAATCATTTTTATCACTTGTCACTGCTTATACAGCAGATTTCTGTAAATGAACATAAACAGAGAAGCAATTTGGGGGGACACTGTGGAAAAAGATGGCCTGAGTCAGGGAGAGGGCAGCAGGAGTGGTAAGTCAGGTGGTCGAAGCCCTCGGGATTT
Organism: Myotis brandtii; assembly: GCF_000412655.1. Taxonomy (NCBI): domain Eukaryota; kingdom Metazoa; phylum Chordata; class Mammalia; order Chiroptera; family Vespertilionidae; genus Myotis; species Myotis brandtii. Next base: position 105,135 of record NW_005355164.1, on the reverse strand, counting down.
CCTGATGGGCTGGAGATGTAAGAGGAGTCGCAGATGACTATGCTTTTGACTTGAGCAGTTGGAAGTCAGTAATCCTCAGCTGTGGGTGGGGGAGGCTGCAAATGGAGCGGAGTTCAGTTTGGGGCACGTTTGTGAAGTTAGGGGAGAGGGAGGTCTGGGCTGAAGATTTAAACGTGGGATGTGTTGGTATATAGACAGTGTGGAAACGCACTTCGGGTGTCCTCAGTGGATAAGTGATGGGTCGGGTGGGCTGGGCTCTTAGGTAGCCCCGGCTGGCTTCCTGCTTAGAGGTCTTCCTCTTCCCATTTTCCTCCGCATTTCCTACCCCTTAGCTGGGGAGGGTCTGGGTCAGAGCCTTCTTCCTAAGGAGAAACTGGGGTCCCTCCCTTCTGAGGAAATGAGATTCTTTTCAGGTCCCTTTGCAGTGTTCTCCCCTCCCCACCCCCAC
>NW_005355164.1:100724-104648 GCF_000412655.1 Myotis brandtii | reverse complement strand
GTGCCCTTCCCCAAGGCCTGGGGAAGGTTGTTACCCACAGACAGGGCTGTGAAAGGAACCTGAGCCGCCTGCCCTGCTCATACTAAAGCACAGAATAGGGATAGAAAAACCTTGTCACTGTCACTTTAATTGTCCCGAGGGAGGGGGCCCACAGCCCTGAGTTCCCCAGCTGAGGTGGACTGAGAGAAGGAAGTGGAGTTGGGTTGCGGAGAGCGCTGAGCCCAGCTGCTCCTGGGCCTGCTCACACATGAAAACTTCCTGCCATGAGAGCGGAAGCACAGGTGCCGTCCCCTACACGACAGCCCCCTGAGCCTGGGCCAGAGGGGAGCCATGGGCAGGCCCCGGGCCCTGGTCCTGCTCCTGGCACTGCTGACACTCTGCATCACTGCTGGTGAGTGGGGGCTGGAGAGAAGCAGAGGCCGTGGGGATGCCGTGGAGACCCAGCCCGGGCCTTCCTATGTCTGTATTCCACAGGGACCCCTGAGGTGTGGGTGCAAGTTCAGATGGAGGCCACCAAGTCCCTGTCCTTCACTGTTCGCTGTGGATTCCTGGGATCGAGCACTATCTCTTTGGTGACTGTGAGCTGCGTGGGGGCTGATGGTGCTGGAGGGACCAAGCTGGCTGTATTGCACCCAGAATTCGGCACTCAGCAGTGGCCTCCTGCCCACCAGGCCCACTGGGAAACCAGAACCAGCGTCTCCCTTACCCTGGAAGGGTCTGAGGAGAGAAGCCTTGGTCCCAACACTACCTTCTGCTGCAAGTTCACTTCCTTCCCTGAGGGCTCCCAGGAGGCCTGTGGGAACCTCCTCGTCACAGAGCAAGGTGGGGCTGATGAGGGCTCAGGGAGGGCAGGGAGGAACTCGGGGCATCGGCCGGGGATCTGGTATGTCTCTCTTTGTGCACAGGGCTCCCTGCCCCTGCTTCAGCCCCTATTCTACGGGCTGACCTGGCCGGGATTTGGGGAATCTCAGGGGTCCTCCTCTTTGGCTGTGTCTACCTCCTCCACCTGCTGCATCGGCAGAGGCACTGGTGAGACCCAGCCCCTCCGGGCCCAGTCTAAACCCTCACATCACTGGGCTAGCGCTAGCCGTACGCTTGTTTCTGACCCTCCTAACTCTCTCCCAGGTCTGTCACGAAGCTTCAGCGGCCCCTCAGCAGCCCCCCGACACAGACACAAGCAACGGTGAGGACCAGGGATCACTTTGGAGCAGGGAACGGAGTGGGCTGGAGCTGGGGGCCTGAGGTGAAACCTCACTTGGGCCTTTTTCTCTGCTACCCCTGCAGGCAGCCAGCCAAGCCTCCCTGGCCTCTCTCCACATCCCCTACGCCACCATCTCCACCAACCACCTCTGCCAGGCAGCTATGGACACAGTCCTTCCACCCCAGCCATTGTCCAGGTGGGAGCCGACCCCCAACCACACTGCACAGCATCCTGCCCCTTGGGCACCTCTGCCAGCCTCTGCTCGCAGCAGTTTCATCTCCGTTGAGAATGGACTCTATGTTCAGGCAGGAGAGAGGCCCCCCCACACCTGTTCCAACCTCATCCCTTTCCCTGACCCTCTGGGGCCCAGAGCCATGGAGGGGCGTTTAGGAATTTAATGAGAGGGGCCCCGAGTTCACTCCACCTTCCTCCCCTCCCAGGCCTCTGGGGCCCCTTCCATTGGTGTTTGCGCCTCTTATTAAGCCTCTAATAAGTCCACACATACCCAGCCAGGGCCCACTTGCTGCGGATGTGGCCAGTGTGTGCATGAGAGGTGACAAAACCCACCCCAGGTTGTTTCCTGCTTTCAAGTCCCCAGCCCTCCCAGGTGATGTCAATAACTCCGTCAACAAAAAATGGTTTATTTGACTGGGGTCTTGGCTGGGCCTTTTCTTCTTTGGGAGCTGAAGAGGTTAGAGGCAGTTTCAACCCCTGGGAGGCAGGATCCAGGTTAGAAACAGAGGGAGGAGGCCCTGGGTACGGGAGATCTCTCCCCAACCCCCACCCCCACACCAGATAGGAGTTTCCTGGGGCTGGGGAAGCCCTGTCAGGCTGGTGGCTCCTGGCCCTGCAGACCTTGCTGAGGGTGTCTGGTGGCCCCAGCCAGGATAGTCCATGTTCAAATCCCACCATGTCCTGGGACAGCACAAGGGCTTCTGGGACTTCAACCTGAGAAAAGACCCTGTGGTCTGACGTGGTGTCCCTACAACAGGGCTCTCTGAGATGGCCTGGGGATGAAGCCCTGATACCCTCCCCTCCCCCTTCCCTCCAGAGTTGATACTCAGAGGCAAGGAGCTCATCTCATACCTGCCCACAGTAGCTTCCTCTTGCTCCTCTCCTGCTACTAGGGCACCAGGACTACTCACCACTGGCCCCTGGCAGACAGGCCCCTTCGACACAGGGACTGAACACACCCTCCCCACCCACTAACCTTCCCATCCAGGAGGTGGCTCTCCTTCCGTCAACAGGCCCAGCAGCCTGGCCTCATCACGTTTGCCACATGAGACAACGTGGTGAGAGAGCTCTGGAAGCCAAGAGGCTCCACGGGAATGTGGCAGATTCCTGTGAGGTGGGGGGACAATGCAGTCCTGGAGCCAGGCTCAGCCTACACCCCCAACCAGGGTGAATACTAGTTCCGAGGGCGGCGGGGACACCTGCCACTCGGCCTCTTCCTTGGTCTTGCATGTGAGAATCCCAGGTAGTGCGCGCTGGCAAGCTAGGAGCCACCCCCTCTGCCCCTGTCTGGCTCAGGGAGGAGGCCTGCCCAGAGGCTGTGTCCAACCACAAAATTTTCTAGCAACCAGCGTACTCTTCCAGACATGCTCGGAAGTGGCCTTCCCAGAAGCCAGGCCCGTCTAGCCACCAGCTCCACGCTGCACTAGGAGGAGGATGGACCAGACAGAGTGAGGGGGTGGCAAGGGGTCATTGGGCCTGCCTCCCTCGGCAAGCGGTCCTCCTCCTCCTCCTCCTCCTCCTCCTCCTCTGAGAAGCCCTCGGCACTGGTCTAGCCGGCTCAGGGTCCCTGCAGGGCTGGGATTTGAGGGAGAAAGGTGGGGTTGCTGCAGAGATCCCTGAGGAGGTGAGAGAGATGTCAGTGAGGGAGGGAGTAGCTCAGGGCCCAGCAGTCTCGGGATCATGTTGGGAGCAGGGACGGAGGTTTGGGGGGCAGTGAGGCTTGCAGGAAGGGAATGTTCATGGAACAAGGGGAGCTCTGAGGGACCCCAGTCCCCAGCCCAGCTCCCAGCCAGACCACTTGCCTAAAATTGAGTTGGGGGAGAGGTCCTCAGGCCTGAGCCTGTCTTCCACAAACACGCTCGGGAGGCCACAGCCAGCCTGCTCCCAGTGGCACGCAGAACCCAAACCCTGGGACCCAGGAAGTCTTCACAGCTGGCTTGCTCCCCACTGTCCTCCCCAAGTGCAGACCCAGCGGCGCTGAAGGGACCAGCTGGGAGAACCATGTGGCCCTACATCGTGGGGCTGTCGCTGGACACGGCCCAGGGGATCAGCAGTGCAGGCTCCCTTCTCAGACCCAGTCTGGGAGAACATGCGCACGATTGTCCAACAAATGTGGAAACTGAGGCCCCAGAGAGAGGGGGGACCTGCTCAAGGGGACAGGCCTGGATCGGCCCCAGCGCCTCCACAGCCAGGCATCCGGGAGGTGCTCTCAGCCGTAATCCAAGGCTTGCTCTTTGAACTGACCTGGGTTTGAAGCCCAGGGCCTGTGGGTTTAGCTAACCTCCCCGAGGCTCACTCTGCTCCCCTGGCACATATAAGGGTGATAAGGCCTGAAGGGAGTGAAGACTGTACACCAGGGCCAAGTACCAAGCAACTTGGCCCGGAGTATCTGGTTCAGGACTTACGCAGCCCCAAGGGGCAGGTATTTTCAATAAATCTAACAGACACGGAGCCTGGACAGCTGAGGAGGAGGGATGGGGCGGGGGGTT
>NW_005355164.1:98085-100165 GCF_000412655.1 Myotis brandtii | reverse complement strand
CTGCTCCGTGTGGTCCCTGCGGTCCCTGCTGCTCTCAGCTCTGAGCCCTCAGCTGCCATCGCCGGTCCGGAACCCCAGGCGGCGCCCAGCAGCCGCCTCCCCGCCCACAGGCCCTTCTGGAGACCTGCCGCGGAGCCCCAGGCCCAGAAGGGGAGCTGGGACCTGGATGCCAAGACCACCCGCCCGGGGTGCGACCTCAGGCCCCTGTGTGCCGGCGGATCCCGGATCCTCGTAGTGCAGGGTGCCCTGCAGAGCGCTGTGCCATGTCGTGACCTCAGCCCCTGCCCCTTCAGGGCGCCCATCCAGCTCAGCTGAGGTGGCCAGGAGACTGCAACAGTGAATGGCATGGGTCTGGGGCCTGGAGAGAAGAAATCAGACAAAGGGGTGTCTGAGGACTCAGCCAGCAAAATGCAGGGAGAAGACTTCCCGGCTAGGAGGAGGTCGGGGCTGAAAGGGGCAGAGTTGAGCTCAGAGTCTTCTTGTTTTTTGGACCTCTCCCAGACTCCAGAGAGAAACCACAGGCGGTGGCCCCAATTCCAGTTCTTACGGAAGAAGACACACAAATAGACAAGATTCTAGATCTGTGGGTCCAGGCGTGGTCAGGGGAGACTCTCCAATTTCAAATCTGATGATGCAGCTGTGCCATCTGGAATTCCCATAGCTGGGCCCTTCAACAGTTTCACTTCAGCATCTGTGAAATGGGTCGGCTAGCTCACCTGGAAACTGGGCTGTTTGGTAAATAAACAGCCAAACATTACAACTGTTAAAAGATCAGGGTGCTATGAAAAGGAATAATGGGACCTCTCCGTGTAGACATTTAAAATAAAACCTGAAGGTAAGTGGAGTTGTCTAGGCAAAGATTGTGGGGAGACCATTCCAGGCGGGGAAAGAGAACAAAGGCCCTGAAGCTGAAAAGAGCTCAGCATTGCCAGGACCCAAAGCAGCTCAATGTGTTTGATTGACACAAGGTGAGTGGGAGCAGCAGGCAAAGCCTACGGAAGGGATCATGATTTTACTGTAAGAGCATTATAAAAACCTGGGTGGGTTTTAAGCAGAGCAGTAAAATGATCAGATTTACATTATGATTATTATTAATTACTTTTTTTTTTTAAGACCAATCTGGGTAGAAAATGCCTGTGTGGGAGGCAGGGCAGAAAAGTGGGAGTAGGAACAATTGGGAAGCTACTGCAATCATCCAGGTGGGAGATGGTACCTGAGTCAAGGATGGTAGAATGTATAGATGGAAAGAAGTGGGTGAATTCAAAATATGTTTTGGAGGCAGAGTTGTTCCTGGCTGCTGGGAGAGGGACCAGGATGCTCTCAAGGGTGATGCCCAGTTTCTCAGCTTGAACATCTAGGTAGAAGAAATTCACTGAAATGGAAGATTAATAGGAGCATATTCCAGGGAATGGGTGACAATCAAGGAGCCAATTAAGAGACAGCTTAAGTCAAGATGCCTGAGATACATATGAGGTGGGGACATGTCGATGCCTCCTCAGAGCCCAGGCCTTGTCTTAGGAAGGGGCAAGATATTTATATAAAACTAGAGGCCCAGTGCATGAATTCGTGCACCAGTGGGGTCCCTCAGCCTAGCCTGCAGGGTCGGGCTAAAACTGGCTCTCCGACATCCCCCAAAGAGTCCTGGATTGCAAGAGGACGAGGGACCCCACCAGTGCACAATTGGGGCCCAGGAGGAATGCGGAAGGTTGGCCGGCTGTGGAGGGACCATAGGAGGGCTCCAGGGCGTGTCCAGCCTGTCTCGCTCAGTCCTGATTGGCCAGACCCCAGCAGCAAGCTAACCTACTAGTCGGAGCGTCTGCCCCCTGGTGGTCAGTGCATGTAATAGCAAACAGTTGAGCGGCCTTAGCATATTATTAGCATATTACGCTTTGATTGGTTGAACAGCCAACCCGACGATAGGATATTGATAAGAGAAATCAAAAGTTACACATAAATAGAGAGATATATCATGTTTATAGATTAGAAGGCTCATTGTTAAGAAGCCAATTATCGCCAAATGTATCTACGGAATCAAAGGCTTTTCTTTTTATTGTTTTATTGCTTAAAGTATTACAAAGGG
>NW_005355164.1:81733-97204 GCF_000412655.1 Myotis brandtii | reverse complement strand
GTCCTCCTTCTTTTTTACAGCAGCATAGTATTCCATCATGTAGATGTACCACAGTTTTCTAATCCATTCATCTACTGATGGGTAAGGCTGTTTCTTCCAGATCTTAGCTATGGTGAATTGTGCTGCTATGAACATATGGGTGCACATATCCTTTCTGATTGGTGTTTCTGGTTTCTTGGGATATATTCCTAGAAGTGGGATCACAGGGTCAAATGGGAGTTCCATGTTTTGTTTTTTGAGGAAACTCCATACTGTCTTCCATAGTGGCTGCACCAGTCTGCATTCCCACCAGCAGTGCACAAGTGTTCCTTTTTCTCCACATCCTCTCCAGCACTTGTCATTTGTTGATTTCTGATAAGGGCCTAATCTCCAAAATCTTGTTTATCTTCCTTTTGTTAAGTTGTATGAGTTCCCTGTAAATGTTGGAGATTAAACCCTTATCGGTGATAACATTGGCAAATATGTTCTCCCATGCAGTGGGCTTTCTTGTTGTTTTGTTGATGGTTTCTTTTGCTGAGAATCAAAGGCTTCTTAATCAAAATTTAAGTAGGCTTCTTTGTAGAAATTGACCAGCAGATTGTAAAACTCACAGGAAAAACAAGAGTACCTAAAAACACCAAAACAATTTTGAAAAAGAACAAAGTTGGAAGACTCATACTATTGAATTCAAAATTTATATACAGGTAAAGAATTCCAAGGGTTTGGGGAGATGTGAGCCAAGAACTGTGGATGAAGACCAAATATATATGACAGATATATTTTTCTTGTTTGAATAACCAAATGCATACTTTTTAAACTTATTTTTTAAAATAAAATTTTATTTTTCAATTACAGTTGATATACAATATTATATTAGTTTCAGGGGTACAACACATTGATTAGACATTTATGTAACTTATGAAGTGACCACCCTGGTAAATCTCATACCCATCTGACACCATATGTAGTTATGCCAATATTATTGACTATATTCCCCAGGCTGTACCTTGCATCCTCGTTACTGTTTTTATTAACTGGCAACTTTTACATCTTAATCCCTTCCCTTTTATCACCCATCCCTCTAACCCCCTTCCATATGGTAATCATCAAAATGTTTTTTGAATATATGAATGAAATGTTTCTGTTTGTTAATTTATTTTGTTTTTTAGATTCCACATATAAGTGAAATCACATGGCATTGTCCTTCCCTCTCTGACCCATTTCACTTATAATACCCTCTAGGTCCATTCATGTTGTTACTGATGGCAACATTTCATCCTTTTTTATGGCTAACATTCCATTATATATATGTGCCACGTCTTCTTTATCCATTCATCTATCATTGGATACTTAGATTGTTTCCATATCTTGGCCATTGTAAAAACAATGGTGCAATGAACATACAGATGCATATGTTTTTTTGAATTAGTGTTTTGGATAAATACCCAGAAGTGGAATTGCTGGGTCCTTCTTTGTCTCTTCTTATAGCCTTTGTTTTAAAGTCTATTTTGTCTGATATAAGTATTGCTACCACAGCTATTTTTTTTGTTTCCATTTGCATGAAAAATCTTTCCATCCCTTTACTTTCAGTCTGTGTGTATCTTTCATTCTGAAGTGAGTCAGTCTCCCTCTCTCTCTTTCGCGCGCTCTCTCTCTCTCTCTCTCTGAATTTTTATGAATTTATTTCAGCCAAACTGAGGATATATGCCAGGGAGCAAGATCTCAAATGCTCTGAAGTGGGTCTCTTATAGGCAGCATATGTATGAGTCTTGTTTTGTTACCCATTCAGCCATCCTGTGTCTTTCGATTGGAGCATTTAATCCATTTACATTCAAAGTAATTATTGATAGGTATGTAGTTGTTGCCATTTTTATCTTTTTTTTTTCTTAAAAAAGACCCATTAACATTGCTTGTAATACTGGTTTGATGGTAATAAACTCCTTTAGCTTTTAGCTTTTTTTTTTTTTTTCTAGGAAGCTCTTTATCTATCCTTTGATTCTTAATGGTATATTTGCTGGTAGAGTAATCTTGGTTGTAGGTCCTTGCTTTTCATCACTTTGAACATTTCATGCCAATACTTTCTGGCCTGAAATGTTTCTGTTGAGAAGTCAGCTGACAGTTTTATGGGAGCTCCCTTGTAAGTAACTACCTGCTTTTCTCTTGCTGCTTATAAGATTCTCTCTTTGCCTTTAGTCTTTGGCATTTTAATTATGATGTGTCTTGGTATGGGCCTCTTTGGGTTCATCTTGTTTGGAACTATCTTCATTTCATGGACTTCTCTGTCAATGTCCTTCACCAGGTTAGGGAAGTGTTCTGTCATTATTTCTTCAAACAGGTTTTCAGTCCCTTGCTCTTCTCTTTCCAGTACCCCTATGATGCAGATGTTGGTATGCTCCATGTTGCCCGAGAGGCCCCTTAAACTATACTCATTTTTTGGATTTTTTTTTTCTTTTTGCAGTTCGCATTGGGTGTTTGTCTTCCAACTTGCTGATTCAATCCTCTGCTTAATCTAATCTACTATTGATTTCCTCTAATATATTCTTCATTTCTGACTGGCTCTTTTTTATGCTTTCTATCTCCATTTTGTGCTTTCTATCTATCTTAATAGATCATAAATGAGTTCATCTATTCTCCCCTTAAGTTAATTGAGCATTCGTAATACCAGTGTTTTGAACTCTGCATCTGATAGATTGCTTGTATTCCTTTTGTTTAGTTCTTTTTCTGGAGTTTTGTTCTGTTATTTCAGTTGGGACACGTTTCTTTGTCTCCTCATTCTGGCTGCCTTCCTGTTTTTATTTTTATGTATTAGGTAGAGCTGCTGTGTCTCCCAGTCTCAGTAGAGTGGCTTTATGCAGTAGATGTCCTGTGGAGCCCAGTGGCAGAGTCTCCCCGGTTACCTTTTCCTCCCTTAGTAGTGTCTCCCCAGTGGGTCCTCAGGAAACCAAACTTCTGTCAGTGCTGATGCAGCCTCATGTAGTTCTAAACCCACTGCAATGTTTCTCCCTGATATTCTGAGGATGCTGACCTCCTTCAGCATGCAGGAGAAGCCACATTCATGGGCAGAATCTATATTTCTTGTCAATCACAATATCACAAGAGTAAAAGGCAAGTTGCAAATAAATCTATCCTGGAATATACCTTGCATCCATCATCCAATCCCTAGGAACCAAAACATAAAGATTTTAATGGGCCTCAAAATCCTCAGGGAAAAAGGCAAACTGGGCCAGAGCAAGCTGTAGATCAGATGAGACCTCTGCACAAAGCCAGGACCCTTAAAACACTAGACCCTCAGATAGGGAGCTAGGAGAAAAAGAAGAGGAGGTCATAGAATTGAAAGAATGAAAAATATATCCCAAGAGCATCCCTAACCAGTCAACACACTCTCAAGGGTTTAGGCCAGAATTCACAGTACCTGTGAGGCTTAAAAAAGACAAAGCCAACAATGTCATTTAATGTGACTCTCAAAGGCTATCACACCTGCACCTGGAAAATATACATACACACAGATCCCCTCTGGAGAAAGGCACTGAAATCCAGGCTGCAAAGAATTTCACAGTTTAAATTCCAAGCAAGATGAAATAGCAATTAAATAATTATCAAGCACAATAAAACAAGTGATCATAGGCAAGAGAATAGCAGAAACAATTAACTGCAGATGTTAGAATTATGTGGCATATATCACAAAATAATATGTTTAAAGAAATATGTTTAAAGAAATAAAAGAAGATATTGGAAGAACAAACTCAGGAATTGAACTGATTTTTTCCCATTAGAGAGAGAGAGCAGATTTTTCCCATTTGAGGACCCCTCCTTGGGGGCGGGGGGTCTCCTTTGGGACACCTCCCCAGGGGGAGTCTGGTTTTCTGATGTCAATCCTTACCCGAGGATATTTTTCCATTGATTTTTAGGGAGTGGAAGAGAGGGAAAGACAGAGAGAAACATCAATGTGAGAAAAATACATCTACTGGTTTCCCCCTGCACGTGCCCTGACCAGGGCCCAGGCTGGGGAGGAGCCTGCAACCAAGGTACGTGTCCTTGACCAGAATCAAATCCGGGACCCTTTGGTCCACAGGCCGATGCTCCATTCACTGTGCCAAACCAGCCAGGTCCCCAGGGGGAGTCTGTATAAACTTACAATAAACTTCTGCAATGGTTGCTTAAAAATCTTTTAGTCCGCGAATTTTATTCTTCAAACTTCATAGGACAAGAACCCACAGGTAGAGTCTACACCCCGAACTCCATGTAACAACAATAGTGGCAACATAGCAGCATCAGCAACAGCCATGACCACAGTGACAGAAAAACTAGGAGAAAGAAAAAAATTCTTCTCTCTGACCATAAAAACTGGCAAAGGGAGTGCTTATGGTTGAAAAAGTAGGGGAAATCCCCTCACTTATTACTCTGCCTTTCCTCCCACTGCTTCCCCCCAAGAGGATGATGCAGTCACAGGAAGTGCATAATAAGAAGTAGGTGAGAAAACTAAAACCCCGACTTTCTGTATTTAAAAGGAGGAAGTTTGACACCAATCAGAAAGAATGTATGCACCCTATCTTCATAGCAGCACAATTAACAGTAGCTAAGATCTGGAAACAGCCCAAGTGCCCACCAGTAGATGAGTGGATAAAAAAGCTGTGGTACATTTATACCATGGGATACTATGCAGCAGTAAAAAAGACTCGCTTACCCTTTGAGACAGCATAGAGCAGCGGTTCTCAACCTGTGGGTCGTGACCCCTTTGGGGGGTCAACACTCAATCACTGAGCCACACTGGCCGGGGTGGAGACACATTCTTAAATAACTCTTGAATCAAAAAATAATTAAAAGGGAAATAATAAACCACTTAACAAGAAGGAAAACACATCATACCAAAATCTTGGGACACAATGAAAGCTGTATGCACAGAAAAATGTCCTGTCTTAAAGGCATTAATTTTTAAAGAAGAAAGGCCCTGGCCAGTTTTTCTCAGTAGTTAAAGCATCAGCCCATGCATGAAAGGGTTGCGGGTTTGGTCAAGGGCACATACCTGGATTGCAGGTTTGATTGCCTGTCTGAGTTGCAGCACATGCAGGAGGCAACCAATCGATGTGCCTCTCTCACATTTCTCACACGGATGTTTCACACACTGTCCCTCCCTCCCTTCCCTCTCTCTGAAAAAATCAATTCTCGGGTGAGGATTAACAAAACAAACAAACAAAAAATGATGAACAATAAAGTGTGGGGATTTGGCAGAGACTGTTATGTGTTCCTCAAAGCCTGGATCCTTTTTCTACCAGACACAAAAGTGTGGTTCCCCTATGTACATGCTTTCATGTATTCTTTAATGGTTAATTTTAAAAAATATATATGTTTATTGATTTCAGAGAGGAAGGAAGAGGAAAAGAGAGATAGAAACATCAATGATGAAAGAGAATCATTGATCGGTTGCCTCCTGCACATCCCCTACTGGGGATCCAGCCTGCAACCCAGGCATGTGTCCCTGACCGGAATCAAACCCAGGACCCTTCAGTCTGCAAGGTGACACTCTATCCACTGAGCCAAACCAGCTAGAGCTAATGGTTAATTTTTAACAGAACATTAAAGAGCTGGGAAAAAGTGTTGAAAATTAAAAAGGAAGTCAAAACTCACAACACTATTTTAAGTTTAAATATTTTATTTATAACAAAATCAGAATTTATTATAATTTTACCTTGCTGGCTTTAAAAAGGGCAAACTTGTTAATAACACTTTAAAAATCTACTGAGTTTTTGCCTTCCCCTTATGGCAGTGGTCGGCAAACCGCGGCTCGCGAGCCACATTCGGCTCTTTGGCCCCTTGAGTGTGGCTCTTCCACAAAATACCACGTGCAGGCGCGCACGTACAGTGCGATTGAAACTTTGTGGCCCATGCGCAGAAGTTGGTTTTTGGCCTGGGTGAGTCTATTTTGAAGAAGTGGTGTTAGAAGAAGTGGGGGTACGTTCGCTGAGGTCGACACCTCAGATTGAGGATGTTTTTAGCAAAGGCCAGCTTAGGAGTACCCTAATTAAGTTAATAACAATGTACCTACCTATATAGTTTAAGTTTAAAAAATTTGGCTCTCAAAAGAAATTTCAGTCGTTGTACTGTTGACATTTGGCTCTGTTGACTAATGAGTTTGCCGACCACTGCCTTATTGCTTCAGTCTGAGGTGAGTGCCTCCCTTGCCTCACCCTGTTCCTGGTTCCACATCTAAATACATTTCCTAGCCTCTCTTACAGATAGGTGGGGTCAGACAATGGATTTTCGGCCAATGCAGTGTGAGAGGAAGTGATACATATTACCTCCAGAGGAAGTGACCGGGCCCCTGTGTGCAATCCTCCACGCTATCTGTATCCCCATTTCCCTAAAGAACTAAAGGACATGAAGCTGCAAAGCAGAAGGAGCCTGGGTCCTTGAATCACCAATTGGAAGAGAGATGCTCAAGAAGCCCTGGTCCAGGAAAGCCACACTGGAATATTGTACAATCCAGGACTGAACCTGCATCGTTAAACACGGGCATGGGCGGTTGTTTGTTACGGCAGATTGTTTTATCCCATGCACCTCAGGTCCAAGAGTGAAAAAATATAATACACAATTTCTTCGGTTGACTATAAACCCCTTTCCTTCCTGTCTAATTTCCCAGGCTACATGGTGGCTCTCCTCTCCTACAGCAGGGTTTTCTGGAATAAAAAACAACAACAAAGGGCCGCTGAGCCGTTTCCCTTTGTATCCACCACACTTTTGCCAACATCGAGTTCACACTCCACTGGCCTTTATCCAGTCTGGAAGCAGGGCAGGCCCTGACTGTGCGCCTGGCTCCCCCAGACAAAGGCAATGAGAAGACATCCTAAGGGGGATCGTTATAAAGGAAGGGGCGGGCAGGGGCGGGAACATTCGAAGAGACACTACGGTGGCCCAAGGCCAGTCCAACAAGTCTGCTCTTCCACCTCACTGCCTAGGGAGTAGTTACCAGAATCCAGACGCAGAGGAGGGGAGAGATCTGTGCAGGGAGGGGTCCTTAACAGGCACTGGGATCCGCACCATCCCTAGAGTCAGGCAAGAGGGGTCCTACCCTGACCCGAGGCCTAGTAAGTCTTTTGTTGTTGTTGTTCATTAAATTTATTAGGGTGACATTGGTTAGTAAGATGATATAGATTTCTAGTGTACATCATCTATGATACATCATCTATATATTGCATTGTGTGCCTACCACCCTAAGTCAAATCTCCCATCATAATATATTTGAACCCATTACCCTTTACTATGTACCTACCTCCCTTTCCTTCAGGTAACCACCATACTGTTGCCTGTGTCTATGAGTTTTTGTTTGTCTTGTTTGTTCATTTGTTACTTTCAGTTTTATATTCCACATATGTGTGAAATCATACGGTTCTTTACTTTTTTGCCTGATTTGTTTTGTTTAGCATGTGCTCAGGATCCACCCATATTGTCACAAGGGGAAGCATTTCATCTTTTTTTTATGGCTGAATAGTATTCTATTGTATATACTAGAGGCCTGGTGCATGAATCCATGCATGGGTGGGGTTCCTCGGCTTGGCCGGCGATCGGGGGCCAATTGGGGCCGTCTCACCCAGTCCCCATCAAGGCCAATCAGGGGCAGCCAGGGGGTCAGTGGGGAGAGACTGCAAGAGGTTGGCCGGCCATGGGAGGTTGGCTGTGGGAGCGCACTGAACACCAGGAGGCAGCTCCTGCATAGAGGCTCAGGATCCACCCATATTATCACAAGGGGAAGCATTTCATCTTTTTTTTATGGCTGAGTAGTATTCTATTGTATATACTAGAGGCCTGGTGCACGAATCCATGCATGGGTGGGGTTCCTTGGCTTGGCTGGCGATTGGGGGCCAATTGGGGCTGTCTCGCCCACTCCCCATAGGGGCCAGTTGGGGCAGCCAGGGGGGCAGTGGGGAGAGACTGCAAGAGGTTGGCCGGCCATGGGAGGTTGGCTGTGGGAGCGCACTGAACACCAGGAGGCAGCTCCTGCATAGAGGGTCTGCCCCCTGGTGGTCAATGCACATCATAGCGACCGGTTGCCCAGTCATTCAGTCATTCGGTTGCTTAGGCTTTTATATATATAGGTATGTACAACATCTTCCTTATCCAATCATCCATTGAAGGATACTAAAGGCAAGGGAAGTAAAGGCAAAAATAAATAGATGGGACTATATTAAACTAAAAAGTTTCTGCATAGCAAAAAAATCACCATCAAAACAAAAAGGCAACCAACTGTATGGGAGATCTTTGCAAACAGCAGCCCCAACAAGGGGTTAATATCCAAAATGTATAAAGAACTTACTTAGACAACCTGGTTGATGTGGCTCAGTGGTTGAGAGTCCCATGAACCAGGAGGTCATGGTTCAACTCCTGATCAGAGCACATGCCGGGGTTGCAGGCTTAATCCCCGGTGGGGGGAGTGCAGGATGCAGCTGATCAATGATTCTCTCTCATCATTGATGTTTCTATCTCTCTCTCCCTTTCTCTTCCTCTCTTTGAAATCAATAAAAAATATTTTTTTAAAATAACTCATACCACTCAACACCAGTAACACTCCTAACCTGTAATGAGGGATCTCATCACTAACACCCTTCTGACCCCACAGAGTGCTTTTCCCCACAGCCTGCCCCAAGGGGACAGGACCCAATTGCCATAAAGCTCTGGGGGATATGCCCTTGTTGGCATAGAAGACTATGGTGAGCCTGTTGTCAAACACAGCCATTATTAAATTAAATAATACGCACATGACAATGTGAAAGTACTTAATGCCAGTGTACACTTTAAAATAGTTAAAGAAAAATGAAATATAAAATTACAGATAAATTATATCAAAAATGAAGGAAGCTCATCGCTTCCTACTTATTTTACCATAGTTTAGTATTATCTATGCACTTGAGGTTAATTATGCTATTATATCTGCATGGTGGGAATACTATATAGTGACTACTGTGCATTTCTTCCCAGCTCTACATTCAATGACCTCACACTGGTAGTTACATTAGTCTGTTTTGACTTTCATAACAATACCACAAATGGGGTGGCTTATGCTCTCACATGGATGGGAAGTCCAAGGTCAGAGGGCCAGCAGGGTAGGTTTCATTCTGAGGCCTCTTTCCTTGGCTTGAGGGTAGCGCAATGTGCTCACATGGTTTATCCTCAAACAGAGAAAGAGTGAAAGCAGTTTCTTATGAGAACCCAAATTCTATTGGATCAGGAGCATTCTGGTGTCACTTCATATGAGGACCTATTCCTACTGGATCAGCCAGTACCCCTGCTCCCCCCATGACTTCATTTAACCTTAATTATCTCCAAATATAGCCATCCTGGGGGTTAAAGCTTCAACATATGAATTTAGGGGTGGGAGTGGGGCGGGGGGGAGGACACAATCACTCAGTCCATGCAGGAGTTAAACCGGTGCTGAGGAAGTTCCTACACCATGGAAATTGGCAGATGCTACAAGTCAGCACCTCTTTCTGGAAAGCTGTTTGTTGGATACTGACCAGCACCGCACAGATCTGAGGGGGGAGACAGCGATCTCCTGTTCCCTTCTTTGTGAGGCTCCCTCTCTTCTCCCAGTCTGGGAGCTCAGCAAAGTCAGGAGTCACCCTTTGCTTGCTGGTTCTCAGCCCTCTGATCTCACCTTCTAGAACCTCAATCCGCATTTGTCAGACTGAACTAGAGCTGAAATGCAGCCCCGTGGCATGAGAAGAAAGCTGAAATGCGAGAAAGTCTCAGTCACATGACAAAGGAAACTTGTGACTATGACAGAGGCAGAAACTGCAGATGGCGGGCTCTGAGTCAGACAGCTGGAGCGAATGACTTGCCTTCCCTGGCCTGTGTTCTTATCTGTAAAGCGGACATAATAACAGTATCTCCCTTAGGGTCTGCGTGAGGACAGAATGAGGTAACCCAGAAAGCACTGCCCGCTGCCTGGAAAGCTGCATGGATCACTATCACCTGATGCCCACCCTTTGAAGACCTCTCCCCTCCTCCCATACACATGGGTCAGCACTGAGTGCCCCACACCCTGTGCCAGGTGACAAGGCCCAAAGCTCCATGAGCCGTACCCCAGGCGGTCCTCAAACATCTTCTCTGTGCGGCAGGAATACAACACGGAAAAAGGAACCCTTGGTTGTTTTATGGCCCAGAGGACTCCTGTCACTGGTGGGAAAGCAGTGGAGAACGTGGACTCTGGGCTCAGCCCCAGCACCACAGCAGACAATTACTGGCCATATGGCCTCAGTTGAGATTCATAATTTCACTCAGGACTTCAGTTTCCTCCTGCGTAAATGAGGACCATTAACGTCTAGACCAGCGGCTCTCAACCTGTGGGTCGCGACCCCTTTGGTCCTGCTAGACCCCTTTCACAGGGGTTGCCTAAGACCATCCTGCATATCAGATATTTACATTACGATTCATAACAGTAGCAACATTACAGTTATGAAGTAGCAACAAAATAATTTTATGGTTGGGTCACAACATGAGGAACTGTATTTAAAGGGCTAGAAGGTTGAGAACCACTGGTCTAGACCCTGCCTAGCTCCTGAGGCTGCTGGGAGAGTTGTGATATTTGAAAATTGATAGATCCTCCCTTCCCTCAACTGGTGGTCGGAGTATGACATAACCTGCAGCCCGGAAATACCTGAGTGACTAACCATGTACCTTATATGGACTATACATTGGACCACCAATCCACACCTGCCAAATACCCTAAGCCAGTGGTCGGCAAACTGCGACCATACATTAAGCCACCAATCAGTGTGCGCCAAGTACACTAAGCCCCCATTCCGCCCCTCGAAAGGCGTGCTCACCTCTGCCCGGGTATTTTGTGAAAGAGCCACACTCAAGGGGCCAAAGAGCCACATGTGGCTCACGAGCCGCAGTTTGCAGACCACTGCCCTAAGCCCTTGTTCCTATATGGACCATACATTAAGCCACCAATCAGTGTGCGCCAAGTACACTAAGCCCCCATTCCACCCCTCAAAAGGCGTGCCCACCTCTGCCCGTGCTGCTGTCCTCCCCTTTCAAGACAGCCCAGCAGGTCCTTCTCCTCTAACAAAGCCTGTAGTCCTGGTTTTCGGCCTCTGTCTGATCTTTCAAAAATATACCCTAGATTTGTTTTAATCATGTTATGGTAAGACTCACAGACATAAAAAAAACTGTCACAAGGAAAGAAGTTTATACTCACAGATCCCTAAAAACAAGAGGCACGGCCTGGGCACCAGGGTCGGTCAGGAGGCAGAGGGAACAGGGGGAACATGGACAGCAGGCTTTGTCTTCGTTTCCGAGAGAAAGGGAAGACGAGACAGGGTGGGCAGGGTTAGGAGTGGCTAGTTTGAATACTTTCTGCAGGCTCTGGGGACTAGGGCTGTCCCGCGTTGCCTGGTATCTGGTTGGCCATGGGTGACTAAGCAGACGAATATTAGCCTCCAGGAGCCCAAGAGCCAGATAGAGGAGGTGGATGGAAGTCTGAGCTGTGGACTGGTAGGTTTGCATATGAAAGGCATGCTCCTGGGCAAGTCCATTGCTATGTCTGAGAATTAGGTAGCCCTGGGAGGAGCAATCTCTTCCTGGTCAGTGAGGCCCTGGATGTCAGAGCATCAGGAATACAGCAAATAGCCCGGCTGGTTGAGCATCGACCTTTGAACCCGGAGGTCACGTTTGATTCCTGGTCAGGGCACATGCCTGGTTTGCAGGCTCGATCCCCAGTGTGAGGCATGCAAGAGGCAACCCAACAATGATTCTCTCTTATCATTGATCTTTCTATCTCTCTCTCCCTCTCCCTTCCTCTCTGAAATCAATAAAAATATATTTTTTAAAAACAACAAAGAAAACCACAAGAACACAGCGAACATTTTTGTTCTCAGGGGAACTGGTTTTCGTTTTTGCCCATTGAGTATGATGTTGGCTGTAGGTTTGTCATATATGGCCTTTATTATGTTGAGGTATGATCCCTCTATTCCCACTTTGCTGAGAGTTTTTATCAAAAAAGGGTGTCGGATTTTGTCGAGTGTTTTTTCTACATCAATTGATATGATCATGTGATTTTTGTCTTCCAATTTGTTTATGTGATGTATCACATTTGTTGATTTGTGAATATTGTACCAGCCTTGCATCCCCGGAACAAATAAAGGTCATGGGGTATGATCTTTTTAATGTATTGCTGGTAGGAGAAAGATAAGTATCACGTGATCTCACTCCTATGTGGAATCTAATGAATAAAATAAACTGATGAAGAAACTAGATCCAGAGACATAGAACCATGAACAGACTGATGAATTTCAGAGGGAAAATGGGGGTGGGGGTTGGGGAGGAGAGATTAACAGGGAAATTTATATGCATATATGCATAGCCCATAGACACAGACCATAGTGTGGCAAAGGCTAAGGAGGATGTCGGGAGGAGGGGGCCAATGCGGGGGGACAAAAAAAGGGGACATCTGTAATACTTTCAAAAATAAATTTAAAAATATAAAAGAAACATTAAAAAATAGGATATAGCGAATAAGAAAAGATCTTTAATACAATTGCAAAGCTCCCAGCACCCAGGAAGTGGGAGGGTCATCCTTGCCTGTTTCAGCTCTAAGTTGCTGGGGTCTGGGCCTCCCTCTACTTGTTTCACACGGCGAGTCTTCCTTTCCCAGCTGGACACTAATTCCTGGAGGGCTCACTGCAGGCTTGCGCCCACCCAGGGCCAGACGAACCCTCTCCGCGTCCCCTGCCCTGATGGAAAACAGGATGAAGTAAAGAGGGTGATGTCAGCAGAGGCGCACAGTCTATGAGGAAGGCCAGGGACCAAGACTTTGCCACTAGTCTCTCCTCCTTTCCTGTCCTTCAGAGAAGGCTTGTCACTGCCATGGCTCCCGTGGCCTGCCCCACCTCAGGGACCGCATCCCTCTCCTTTGCTTCCCCAGACCTTGATGAGTAGCAGCTGAAGGAAGCACAGATGAACAACTTTCTCCGCGAAAGGCTGTGGGAGGAGAGGAGAGGGGAGGGAGGTTAAACTGTGAGGGGTCTGGGAGCAATCATTCGGTTAAGCATCTAGCTCATGAGGCACAGAGACCTGAGGGTGGTTCAAACTCCAGAGGAATAGAGGAAATTGGAGTGAGGTAACTCTTGGAGTCTCTGTTTCTTTCTCTGTAAGGTGAGAATAAAATCCTGCATCTCACAGAACTGCTGTGAAAATTAAAGGAACACACAGGCAGGCCCTCGATCAAACTCCGAGAGCAGTGGTTCTCAACCTCAGCGGTCAAGGTGGGACCTGAGAATTAGCATGTCTTACAAGTGCCCAGGCGATGCTGGCGTAGCTGGTCAACACTGCGATACCTGTGAGCGGTGTGACTAGGTCACGGCCAAAGTGCTTGTGCCATTTCACATTCCCCCTGTGGTGTCTGAGAGTTCCAGTTGCTCCACATCCTTGCTGACAGGTAGTCTGGTTGATCTTTTAATTTTAGTCATTTAATAGATGTTTAATGACACCTCATTGTGGCATTTCCCCAGTGACTAATGATATTACACATCTTCTCATGCGTATTAGTTACCAATATATCTGCTTTGACAAAATATCTATTCAAATATTTAGCTCAATTTTTAAATTTGAGATTTTATTTTTTAAATTTTTAAAAAATATATATATTTTTTATTGAATTCAGAAAGAAAAGGAGAGGGAGAGAGAGATAGAAACATCAATTGATCGGCTGCCACCTGCACACCCCACATTGGGGATTGAGCCAGAAAGCTAGGCATGTGCCCTGACTGGGAATCAAACCAAAACCTCCTGGTTCATAGGTCAACGCTCAACCACTGAGCCACGCCGGCCAGACCACCCAAGCATCTTTCACAGCCCAGAGGACTGAGTGACAGTAAGCTCTGTGCCTCAACTTCCCTTCTCAACTGTAAAATGGAGATGACAATACACCCACCACAGAATGTTGTAAAGCTGAAATGAGGCAATGGATGTTTTGTGGCTGAGTCAGATAAGAGACTTCCATAAAAATTTGAAACTTCTCTTCTCGGGCCTAGCGGGAAGGGTATGAAAAGCAGACACAGAGAGAGGCGGGGGCTGCCTGGCTGGCTGTGGGAGAAATGGAGAAGAAACCTGTTAGGATTGGGGAAGAAACGGATTGAAAAGGAAGTTGGTCTGCTGCTTCCATCTCCAAAAGACCAAGGCCACTTCCTCTGATGAAATCATGCCCACCCACTCCCACAGTCTACTCAGTAAGTTGATGGCAACCTCGTTCTGGGGAGGCAATGGGCAGAGCCTCCTGTGAGTCACCAAAGGTCCCAGTTCCCAACCTCTCTCCCCGTTCACCACGTCACAGGCGGGCAGTGCCCTCCAGTAGGGATGGTCCCAGGGACTGTCCTTGGGGTGACCCATTACTGCTCTGAGCCTTAACCTCCTCTGTCCAGGGAAGACTCTGGATTAGCCAGGGCTCCCACAGCGGTGGATGGGACCATCTAAGGAGCATTATAAAAATACAGCCTCCTGAAGGGAGGACCGGGGAACCATGGCTTTTGTGGGTGCTCTTTGCAGTGGTCCGGGGAGGAGAAAGTTTACCTGCTTCCTGACGGCCGCCGTCCGCTGCCCAAACCCAGGAGCCCGAGCAGTGCTGTGGAGAAGTTGTTCACAATATAAGCAGCCTATTCCAATAGAAAATCCTTAAAAGGAGCCTCTTAAAGTGTGTCTTGTGTGGAAAACGTGTAGATTATAAGAATGTACAGCTTTTGTCCCAGTTTAT
This sequence comes from Myotis brandtii, assembly GCF_000412655.1. NCBI lineage: Eukaryota > Metazoa > Chordata > Mammalia > Chiroptera > Vespertilionidae > Myotis > Myotis brandtii. The sequence continues at coordinate 82,482 of NW_005355164.1, read as the reverse complement.
TTCTCCATTTACTGGATGCATTCATGGAAGGCACATAACAGGTCTTTGTGGGAAGAAACAAAGAGAAATCACAAAAGCTATTAAGAGAGCACAAATAATGGGATTTATGCCAGTTACATACAAGGATCCTGCATATCTCAAAGACCCTAAAATTTGTAACATCAAATATCGGGAGTAAATTATGTAAAGTTATCAGCAATAAACTTATTTTATAATAAAAAAAAACACAGCCCCCTGCGGCTCAGCCCTCAGAGCTCTGCACTCTGGTGCTGAGGCCTAGAGATTCTGTGGTGCAGCCAGGTAGAAGCATCCAGAAGGCTCTGTGGATTCAGCAAGAGCGGAGTTCCACGGGGGGAAAAAAGGAGACATATGTAATACTCTTTGTAATACTTTAAGCAATAAATAATTTTAAAAAAAGAGAGAGAGAGAGAAAAAAAGAGTGGAGTTCCAGTCCTGGACCCATCACTTGAGAGTCACGGACTTGGGCACACCCTCTCCGAGCCTTGGTTGTCTCACAACTGAAGGGGTGAGAACAGAGGGCCCTGCAGATCCACACTTGAATTCTGTGGGTAAAGGCATGGGCTCCAGAAAGCCACTCTCTGGGGAGATGGAAGTGTCAGGCCACACTCACCTCTTAATCCCAGCGAGGGTGTGAGATGCAGAGGGAACAGAATGGGGCCTGTGGGTCTTGTTTCTGCCTGTGAACTACAGGGGAGGGTGAGGGACCAAGAGCCAGCTGGATGCACCTG
>NW_005355164.1:76233-81585 GCF_000412655.1 Myotis brandtii | reverse complement strand
GGCTGGGGCTGGGGCTGGGGCTGGGGGCATCTCCACCAGCGCCTCCCCCCTCCTTTTCCAGGGGCTGTAGCTGGACAGAGACTCCTGGCTGCCTTTCCTCTCTGGAGAGAGCCTGAGCTGGTCCTGCTGCTGCCCCTTCCCCTGCAATGAGAGAAACAGAGGCTGAGAGGCACTCAGAGAAGCAGAGAAAAGGAGAGCGAGTGAGAGACAGAGACGGGACTGACTCCTAAGGAGATGGGAAAGTCCCTGGCAGAGACAGGGCGTTGAGGTGGGAGGGGAGAGGCTCAGGCAGCCCAGGTCAGGACCACACCCATCAGCATGAAGATGGGGACTGGGGAGCCGATATCATGGCTCTTGGTCACTGACCACAGGGGAAGCTCTTTGGCAATATCAGAAAAGAAGAAGCCAGATTGTAAAAGGAAGTGCTGTTCATTCTGGGCAGGCATGTTTGGGGAGGGCTCCCACCTCCCAGTCCTCGGAAGGAGCCTGCTCCTGCCTCTCCGGTGGTCAGATTAGCCTGAGGCAGCCCCTCCACAGGCCTCCCCTCTGGCCTAGAGGCTCTGCTTGTTTTCTCATCCTCCCGAGGAGAGCAAGGCGATGGGTCTGCCCCTGCTGCTGCTCCTGCTGCTGCCCCTGCTGCCGCCAGCATCTCTGCAGGCTGGTGAGTGGCCAGGACCCCCTGGCTCTGACCAGGGCCCCAGGGGAGCCCCAGGGAGGGGCTGTGGCCAGCCAGGCTTCCCACCTGCAACAAGCAATGGCCTGGGCTGGTCCCACAGTGCTGGGTCCCCCACATCCCTCACCCTCCTTTCTAACCCCCCTGGAGAGGGGACACCCAGCCAGAGGGCCAGTCCTATTATCTGCCACACTTCCGCCCATAGGTGAGGGTGCCAGATGGTCCGGGGTTATCTTCTTGGTCCCTCCAAGTGGCTTCAAAGTCCATCCCTCTCCCTCCCTCCTCCAGGTGGCTCAGCAAAATGCACTTCAAACCTTGATTATGAAGTCAAACAACCAGAGCACCTCTCAGCCCCTGAGGGTGGCTCCATCGACATCCCCTTCTCCTTCTGTTACTCCTGGGAGTTAGCCAGTGATCCCAAAGTGGGTATATCCTGGAGATGGAGAGACTTCCATGGAGAGTTCATCTACAACACAACCCTGCAATTCACCCATGAGGATTTTAAAAACCGCCTCTCCCTGAACTGGACAAAGGGCCAGAGGAACGGCTCCCTCCGGATCTCTAACCTGCGGAGAGAGGATGAATGTAGCTACTTCGGCCGAGTCCAGTTGACCACACGGAACGAAGGCAAGAAGGTGTGGCAGTCCATCCCAGGGACCAAACTCACCATCACCACAGGTGAGTCCCGCTGCCCCGGCCTCTGGTGCCCTCGTCCCCCAGGACCGGTCCAGGCGCCTCTCTTCCTGACCTTTCTCTCAAACTCCTCTCCCTGCCCCTGACTGCTTCCCAGCCTCTGCCAGCTTTACCTTTTTCACCGTAATCTCCCCAAACATGGGCTGCCTTCCTTGCCCACCCCTCACTGCCCCACAGATCCAGCCCCACCGCCATCCCCAGGCTTCAGACCTTCCAGGCTCCCCGGTTATCCTCCTTCTTGCTCCGAGTTGGGGCTCCAGCCCTGCCTCCTGCCTTCACCCCATGTCCTCCAGGTGGACTTGACTTTTACAGGATGTGGCCTGCCTTTCCTTTGTCCTGTGTCTGCAGGTGGAGCCCCAGCTAGCCCCACGTCTGTGTCTCCCCACAGCCATGAGCTCAGCCTGGCACACACAGGAGGGACCCGATAGCGGCCCAAGGAATTCCCACCCCTCCCTCCACCCCTGGTAACACCCCAGTACCTGTTGTCCCAATTTCTCTGCTTTCTTTTCTCACTCTGCTCCCCAGAACATGGCCCATCTTCATCCTCTGAATTCTTTTTGTTTCTCACAGCAACCCCCCTAAGTCCTCACTCCCACCACACAAAGCCCTGTGTTGGCCCCTTCTCTCTCTGTCCTGGTTGTCAGAGGCCCCTCTGCGTCAGCAACAAGGCAGCTCCCACTTATGTGCCCTTGTCCCAACTGAACACTTTGGCATGCATCGCCCTAGTTACCCTGCACCACGACCCCGCAATTATAGTAGGAACCACTATCACCTTCCTGTTCCAGATGGGGAAACTGAGGCTTACACCTACACAAAGTCACTTTCATGGTGCAGGTGGAATTTGAACCCAGTTTAACCCCAGAGCCTCCTCTCTTAACCATTAGCCACTCAGTCTCACTTGGTCATCTTGTTGTCTTGACCTATTTTAACCTACTATGGGGTGTGCTTTATTAATAGATCTTCCTATATTACTCACTGGGTTGGGGGAAGTTGAAGGTGAGAAGGTGTGGCTTATCTGTCTCCAGGTTAGTGGGGGAGGGGCTCTCTCCCAGGCCCCAGCATAAAGGGGTGCATGGTAAGCTGATTTACTTTTTTACAAAATATATATTTTTATTGATTTCAGAGAGGAAGGGAGAAGGAGAGAGAGATAGAAACATCAATGATGAGAGAGAATCATTGATTGGCTGCCTCCTGCATGCCCCACACTGGGATCAAGCCCGCAACCCGGGCATATGCCTGGACCGGGAACTGAACTGGTGACCTCTTGGTTCCTGGGTTGATGCTAACCGCCGAGCCACACCCGGCTGGGCTCGATTTACTTTTTATAATCACTTGTGCTGGCAACTCTAACTACGTCAGTGATGAATCACTCCTCCCAGCCTGGGTAAATCCACTGCCCTGTCTTGGCCACAGAGCTGGTTTTAGATAATTTATAAAGTGGCTCACAACCTGAATTACACAAACAGACTTGGTTTTATTCTTCCTGCACCTTCTCCGTATCTCCTGTATTAATTTCTAGCAAGAGTAGCCAGAGAGTTTGATCCATGCTAACCTAAAGATTTTATTAGAGTTAGATTTTTTCTGTGGCTTAGTACTATATCAGTTTTTTAATGGTACATTAAACATCTTCAAAGGTACAATCTGTTTGTAGAAACTAAAGTTCAATATATATTAATGTAACTTTAAAAACATATTTCTAGTATATACTAGTGTTCTACAGATGTTTTCTCACTTATTAAAACAATCCTGCAGAAGACAATACTCTTCGATTCTACTTATATGAGGCATCTAGAGTAGTCAAATTCATAGACGCAGACAGTAGAATGGTGGGTGCCAGGGCTGGGATGAGGGTAATGGGAAGTTGTTTAATGGGGACAGATTTTCAGTTTGGGAAGATGACAAAGATCTGGAGATGGCTGATGGTGAGAGCTGCACAGCAATGTGAATGTACTTACTGCCACTGAACTGTACACTTAAATATGGTTAAAATGGTGCCTTAACCAGTTTGGCTCAGTGGATAGAGCATCGACCTGTGGACTGAAAGTCCCGGGTTCGATTTTGGTCAAGGGAATGTATCTTGGTTGTGGGCTCGATCCCCAGTAGGGGGCATGCAGGAGGCAGTTGATCTATGTTTCTAACTCCCTTCCTCTCTGTAAAATCAATAAAATATATATTTTTAAATATGGTTAATATGATCAATTTTATAGCGTGTGTCTTTTGCCACAATAATTTTTTTTTTAAATCCTATGATCTAGTTATCTCTATTTGTAGGTGATGAAATGAGGTTCTGAGGTCACACTATTGATTGGTGATAGATTCAGGATTTGAACTGAGTAATGTATGTGATAAGACTTCAGCATTTCACCTTGTTACTCCTCTCCTGGTGTGAGAGCTTCAGAGGGTTGCTCCCCACCCCCAGTGTTCCCCAAACTAGGGAACAGGATGTGACAGTTTCACCCAGATACTTCCAGTCCTCTAAGGAAGAATTTGCTTGTTTCTCATGTCTTCTCAGCCACTGAGAAAACCACCAAGGACCCCACCAGCACCACCAGCACCACCAGCACTACCACCACCACTGATGGCCTAGGTGTCTCGGGGGACAAATGGACATCAGGGTCTAGGCCCCTGGCTCCAGGAGCGATAGTTGGGGTGGCACTGGCGGGTGCCGTGCTCATAATCACAATTTTGGGATTGGCAGTCTACCTCAGGTGGAGGAGAAGCAAAGGTAAGTGGTCACAGACCCCACTCTCTCTCCAATCTTCCCAAACAGATGTTTCTCTGAATCCACCTGCATCAGAATGAACACAGGAGCCTGTTAAAATTGCAAAATCTTCCTGGGGTGAGGTCTGGACTTCAAGTGGTATTAACATTCTCCTCAAGTGGTGTCTGTGAGCAATCACGTTTGAGAACCACCACTCCAGACAAACCCCTCTCCACAAATCTGATCATTTTTCCAGGTCTTGGTTCTTGACTTAATAATTTATCGTTAGTCCTCACCTTTTGGTTCATGGGGAGGGGAGGATCTGCCCTGAGAAAAGTAAGGAGAGAGCAGATGGGACAGAAAGTTGGCTCAGCTCAGCAAACATTAGTGGGTGCACCTGTTCCAGGGCCTGGCTTGTGATTGGTTATCTATCTATATCTATAAAAAGGAGTGACCATGATCACTGAAACGACCGTTCGACCAGTCACCATGCGGTGCTAGCATAGATGCATAGACACAGGTAAAGTCTATGAGTGAACTAAGAATGTACAAGACAAATGCTTGCCTTCATGGAGCTCGCACTGTAAGAAGGTTAGGTCAGGGATGAGAATTCAAAATTGCCACCAGCACAGACCTGAGGTGCTGCTTCTCAGAGCGGCCAGAGATACACCCGGTAGTGGACTGGGAGCGTGACTGAAGGGCTGGCGCCAAGGTGAAAGCGGGGCCATTCTGGATTTCTCAGAGGAGCCAATGGCTTCTTAGGAGGCAGAGCTTTTGACACTGACTGGCATAGAAACCAACCAATCAGAACTTAATCTGGGTGAACTGCGAAGGCAGAACCTAAGGTGGGAGTTGAGGAGGGATTTTAAGGGCAACAGCTGTTTGGTGTAAGGTGTAAGAAAGCGGTTCACTTTTTTAAATAACCGGTTTGGCAATATAGTGCATATGGCTGGCTATCAGTCCAGATATAGGGGTTATGTATTTTTGTCAGCCAAGAGCATCTCCTCCTGCTGAAAAAGGCCCCCCCCCCGACCTTTTAAACAATCCTATCCTATATAATAAGAGAGGAATATGCTAATTAGCCGTTACACCCTGAGGCATAACGACCAAGCACAATCACGGATAAGCAAGAGGGTGGGCCAGTGAGGTATAAGAGGGCTGCAGAGAGCTATAGGAGGGGGTAGGGCAGCAAGCTATGAAGGGGGATGGGGGAGGGGGTGGGGGAGCTACAGGAGGGCAGGGCAGTGGGTGGAGAGCTACAGGAGGGCAGCAGTGACCTACTGGC